>NW_024412395.1:28243862-28491943 GCF_014898765.1 Herpailurus yagouaroundi | reverse complement strand
AGAAAGAAAGAAAGAAAGAAAGAAAGAAAGAAAGAAAGAAAGAAAGAGAAAGAAAGAAAGAAAAGTGTTTGCATCTTGCAAGGATACTGACAGACCATTCCAGTTCTGGCCTGGTGTTCACCGAACACACACACAGAACATACAGGCAGTTCTTGTTGGTTGATTGCTTCGAGTACCTGCCGCCAGGCCCTACATGCTAGTGCAACTTGTCATTTTTCAGAAGTGAGCATCATTTTCTCAAGTGTTTTGGCCAATGTGAACATTTCACGGATGTTTTATGTTGAAGGAACACCTAGTTTCTTACATGTTTTTAAGGGACGGGAAATGTGGACATTTAAAGGCAAAACAACCCAATATTTAGCATCTTAGAACTTGGTTATATTCTAGCACATTTAATGACGTAGTGGGAGAAAGAATTTTCTTAAAGCAAAAGCCTCAGGTATTTCTGGAGGCATATTTCAGATTCTCAAGGAGGGCTTAGTAGGAAATATTTTTTGCTAAGATGTTTGACATGAGTCCAGACGATTCCTGGAACTCTCTTTATATAGAAGCAACACATATAGATAAGTTAGAGGTTACCAGCAGGTTTGAAATGCTCCAAAATGCTCTCATGTCAAAGGGCCACCGTTTCTAGTATTAGGTGAGTGCACCAGCCATTTTATTTCTTCTCAGTATCCCTATTCTGTCCCTATTGGTATATTTGTAACAGGAGGAATAGCCTCGCATCTCCTAATAGACAAGTCTCTTGGGTAACATTTGCCAGGCCAATGGCGTGGAACCAGGATAGATGGCATTGAAGATAAAAATAAGGTTTCAGGATACAAAATGACATCACATAACAATGTCAAAACTTTAAATGAGCTTTAGCTGGTCTGTTTATGTAACAGTCTGGAAAATAAGTAACTACTGTTGCCAAGTTGATTAGTGAGGTTATCTTAAAATCTCTCCAAAGGGGATCGTTTTGAACCGGAAGAGTGTTTAAGAATCATCCTGCGAGTTCAAGTCAGATTTGGTGAAAAGCAATAAAGGAAAGTCCTGGGTCTTCAGAAATGTACATCTGTTCTTCAGTTTAGGAACTGTGTGAATCTGGAGTGCAAGTGCATGGGATAGATGGAGCAGCCATTAGAGGGATTTCAGCTTGTCCCTTCAAAAGGATTTACACCAATAGGGATTCACCTTATCCAGCAAGGCTTTAGGACAGATTCTTCCTGTAGGCCTTCTAGCAGGCACCTTCTGTGACCTACCAAGACCCTCTTGCTTCTGTCTGCTTCACTTCTTTTGGGATCTGATTGCTATCTGTGAGGCTTCCTCTGATGCCATCTTGCCTCTTCTCAAACTTGCTTTGACTTTATGGAGACTGGCCATGGTTACATTTTTAGAACTTGACATGAACACCCAAATCATGGAAAGATGGGATTATTTTCTCCATCTTATTAAAAGCGCAGACAACCCATCATTTTTCTTTCCTTCTGTGGAAAAGTTTGTAATAAAAATATTCACACATTAGTGCTTAATAAGAAGCCCGATGGATGTCCTTTACTATTTAGTGTTCATAGACTTGTGATAATTCTTTTAGCTGAGGACTCTAGAATCCTGTGACTTGGCTATCCAGATGTGGAGAAACAAGGAAAACCCTAGTAAGAAAGCCAAAATCCTGTTCACACAGGAATTTGGTGGAGAATTCATGGCCTATTTCATTTCTACCCACCCATGGCTTTCATGAATCCTGCTGTTGCCTGACCAAATCGGGTCTGTTTATAACGCCCTCCCTTTTAACTTGAACCCCTACTGGTTTTCCTACTTTATTTATTTATTTTTGTGGAGGGTATCCTCATTTCTTTTTTTTTCCCACACACTTAGCTGAACTCAAGCTTGAGTCCAAACAAGACCGCCTTGAGTGGATTCCATAGCAGCGTTCCTCAGCTGGCTAGGTCCCCTTGTGATGGCATTCCCAAGGACCCATTGGCTGGGATCCATAGCATTCCACTATCAGGACTGCTGACAAAGGTTTATTTTTTTTAATACACTTTAATCTAATGCTTAAGGAAGGAAGGGATGTTTACTTGTATGAACCTTAGTTTGTGGTGGGTTTTTGTAAGATTCCCAGGGCATTCTGAAAGCATGGGATTTAATGCTCTGCATTCTCTGAAGGTAAAACAAAACAAAACAATAAACTTATTTCCCTTTAGTATTTCTCCTTCCAACTTTTTTTTTTTTCATCCCTTTGGGAAAACATCACTCTTTCCAAATTGAAGACTCTCTTCAGAAAAGGAGAAATCAAGTGACTAACATTCTTCCTTTTGCAAGAAAAATAAAAATAACACACACACAAAGAGAGAACATTAAGTGATTTCCTTTCCAGTGATCTTTGACATGTTTTTATGAACATATCTCCAGACTTCCCTTCTCCCAAGATACAGCTCCACGCATCAGAGTTGGATTAAAAAACAATAAAATTAATTAATAAATTAATAAAAATAAGTGAAAAAATGTACATTGTTAAGTTTTCTTTAAAAAGTAGAACCATTTACATCTTCCCAAAAAAGAATGGCTTTCAGTTTTATCCAACACAAGATAGTATTTACAATAGGACAGAGAAAGAGATGACCCAGAAGAAAATGAGACTTGACCAATCAGTGGGCCTGTTAAGAATATTAATATCATTTCCTGATGAATATTACTAAAAACACTAACAAGTGACATTTACTGAGCACTTTCCATACACCCGGTATCCCCCCAAGCTCTTTACATGCGTTATCTCACTTAATCTTTAAGCTAACCCTGAGATATAATTTAGGGGTTGGAAAACATATCTATAGAGGGCCAAACAGCAAATATTTTAGCCTTTGTGGTCACATAGGGTTTCTGTTACATGGTCTTGATTCCTTTTGTTGTTGTTTTCTTTGTTTGTTTTTATAAACCATCACAAATATACACACCATTCTTAGCACCTGGGCTGCCCCCAGATAGGTGGCACATTGAATTTGGCCTGGGGGCTATGGTTTGCTGACCCACTTTGATCAAAGTAGAACGTATATTATTTCCATTTACAGAAGAGGAAGTTGAGACTTAGAGGAATTAGGTTAATCTGCCAAAGTTATATACCTAACAAGTGGCACAGGACTTCAGTTAACCATGTAGACCTTAGCAAGAGAAAATGAATTGCAGTTAAATCTTAGAAGTCATGAAACAAGGAAATAAATATTGAGCATTTCTAATAAACCCTATATAGTTAACTATGATTCGAGATGTCACTGGAGTATCAGCTAGTTTATAAATGCCTTATTGGATATACTAGTAGATATATGCTATTTGCACTTAAACTACTGGTGCATCCAATATCAAATGATGACTATTTCATGGGCACAAATAGAAGGGTTTTACTTTTAGAACACTGTAATATTTTCCAGCCTTAACTAGTATAGCCCTGATTTTAATTTTTCCTGTTCTTTACCATTTCCTTTCCTTAAGTTACAGACAACTAACGTAAATACACATTCAACATTTCAAAAGCACAACTTAGCTGAAACTGAAAAAGAAGCACACACACACACACATACACACACACACACACACACACACACACACTGGGCCTAAGATTATTTCTTACTATATTCCTCAATCCAGAATTTGAATGCAAATCATTCTAAATTTTTACTGGTTATCTGAAGTGCCATAAAAGGAAAAACATAGTGAAGCATTCAAGAAATACAAGATTTTTTTCAAAAAAAATTGATGGATCAATTCTGTGGTTTGAGTATAGAGTAAATTTGAGTCCATTGAAATCAATGTTTTTGAGGTTAAAAATCACTAATTAGGAACATGTATATGTGGTACTTATATGCACTATGCTGCTTTTCCCCTCAGAAGTAAATTATGTTGAGTATGAAAGACTTGACCCAAAGTATCTACTGCAACTTTTAAGTGCTCATTGTTCATTATTAAGTATTTTATTGCAGATTTTTTTGTCTAGCTAATAATGCTAACTCCAAAGCAAACAGCAGGAATCAAATCAAATCAAATTTGGGGAATTTGTAAATGATAGGCATGTCTAAAATTATGAAGAGAAAGCATATCCAATAGATAAAAATCCTTCTCACCTATATTCTTTTTAACATGTGTCTTTAAAGCATCTAAATCCAGACTCCATTGACTCTCACTCCATTGAGAGTGATGGAGTAACATATTTTGAAAGTTTCCCCAAATTTATAATTTTTCCCACTAGATTGAAACAACTCCTTTTATTGTCTTGGCAGTTTTAAAAAACCGCCTGCCTTTATTTTTATCTAATATCCAGAGTCCTATCAATAAATAATACACATTAAATAACCATCTTGGTTGATTTTTAAGAAGTCTTTTTTTTTTTCTTTTGGAATAAAACTAAGCAAAGGAAACTTAGAAGTGTACCTATATATACAAACTGGCCACAACCAACAAAACACAGGAAATTGGACACACTATGGATGGAGAAAGAATTTCCGATTTCTATCACAGCTCATTCTGCGAGTAACACTGCAGTTCATTGTCAAACACAGGAGGGCCTGGGGTGCTTAGGAGAACAGATGGCAGCTGGGTGAGGCCAGACAGGAGAGAGGGGAAGGTGTGGCCACCCAGGAAGTGATTGTAAATTATGCAGCTTGCTCTTCTCGCCTTCAGATGAAAGGGAGAAAAAAAAAAAAGTATTTAGAAACGTGTGTGCCAATGGTCAGCGCTGCGGCAGCCCCGAGGCATGTCCAACTCAAGATACAAAGCAAGGTATAGACCGAAAAGCAATCAGGGGTTTTCAGGGAATGTTAGGAGATAGATGGTGATGCAGCAGCGCAGCGACCACGCTGGGTCAAGCAGCGTGCTTGAAATAAAAACAAAACCCAATGAAGTTTGCAGACTCAGTTTTTCCTTCGCGAACCTAATGCTATTTGAAAGGTAGGTGCGATACAGGACTCTAGTGAAATGAACAGACGCAGCCTAGGAGCGCAGCTGCTCTTGCTTCTCACCGTGAAGTGATCAAGAAAAAACAAATAGACTTCCAGAGAAGCAGAAGGGAATAAAGCTGAGATTCAAAACTGTGGGACCCGGGAAATTTAGGGAAATGGTAACAAGGGAGATTATGGAATCACCTAAAGGATTATCTTTAAAAGACTCAAATCATTATATCAGCATTATTTAAAAAGCCTGGCTGTTTTCTTCTGGGGGGGGGGGGGGGCAGGTAATGGCATATCAAAGTATAATAAGATGTCAAACAAATTTTAACTTAACTCTTGGCCAAACAGCAAAATAATTTGTTTCCTGTACATCTTCCCTGTGTCATTTCTATTTTGTATATGAGCATGCTGTGCCTATATCAGATTTTCCTAAGTGCATCATCAAACTTCGGGGGTGTTTTAACAGTAGTCTCACAGTGCCTAAGTCAGTGTTGTGCACACAGTAAGTGCGTATCCACCAAAACTACAAAACTGGGAAGTTCATGAAGTTTGAGTTCATAATTCCTGCACGCGCGGACTTCCCAAGTGTTACAGAGCTCCGCCCATCCCCTTGTGATTTTGCTCAGAAAAGTAATGTGGGGGGCTGGCAGGGAAGGGGTAGAAGGAGACAGTGTTGCAGATTCAAGGAGTAACATGTAAGAAAAAGCTCAAAGGTGGGGAGGAGGAGGAAGAGAGAAAAACACGGGAAGGGTTTTCGCAAGTGAAAATAATTCAGCAATGGCTCGAGGTAGTAGTGGTGGGTGGGGAAAGGCAGAGAGAAGTGGATAAAGGCGAGGCTGCCGGCGCCTCGCAAAAACTATTCCAGAATCTTCTAAACCAGGTGAGAGTTTGGGTTTGGGCTTTCTCATGAGGGCAATGGCGAGCCATTGGACCGTTATGAGCAGGGAAATTCATTCCCAGAGATAAAGTTCTGTAATGTTCTTTCTGGGCGCAGTGAGAGCAGAGGTTGGAGAGAAGGTAATCTTGAGGCTTAGAGGTCAATTTGGAAGCTTCGGCCGAATCCAGAAAAGAAATGATGGCAAATTGCATGGAATTAAATGAACTAGGACTGGGAGATCAGAGTGGATTTGGGGAAAAGAGAAAAAAAGAGAGAGAGAAAGAGAGAAAGGGTGAAAGCCACATTTGTGGTTTCACATAGAGACCACAGCAGTGAGGGTAGGTTTGGGGGAGAGAAAGTGCATCTTCTGAACTGTAATTTTTGCTTTGGCTCTGTCTGAAGATACGGCTTCCGAAATCCCTCCACCTCCTCTCAACCCTTCCATTAATTATTAGAGGATTCTGCATAGAGATTGGTTATTTGTATTAAAATTGAAGTGTGCGAAATACAAAATGCCCTAAATTATCACAATCAGTAACTCTAATTGGTATCAATTAAGACCCTGAATTCTTCCCTACCTAAAATTAATCTTTTTCTGTCAGAAAATATTTCTGAAGCAATGTGCAAACCATTGCCATCTTATGAGCTTGTAAAATACTGAAGTGTTTGCTAAAGTATTTTCTTTTCTACATTCTATCTTCTACTAAGTGAATTCTTTATCTGATATTTTGTGCTAATCTGATAACATATGCATTTACATGTACAACATGCATACACAGATATAGGTAAAATTCGTAGCTTTCCTAAATTGCAAATTCAATATTTTTGTACCAGTTCCAAAATTCCTATTCACTATTTAGAAGCTTTCTGACAAGACACAAAATCCATTGTGCCATATATATATATATATATATATATATATATATATATAACCAGACTGCAGGAGTGCAAAAGTATACACTGTTTCCTTCAAAAATGGAATCATCACTCACAGATGTAGATGTGTACTTCTTATGCCAAGATGAGACAGATGTGGTTCTATTCACTCAGGGACAGGTGCTACGGAAAAAGAGATAAAACATTTGTAGAAAGTGTAAGCAACTACATCACTGTTGCTAAATAAATAAACTCTCTGCCAAAAAACTTTATTTGCTTATTTCTCCTGCATGTTTATTTTAAGATCTGGTAGAGCTAAGCTCTATTCCATTTTATTTTCCTGCATTGGTCACAAACGGACAGGGCGTACATATGTGTTTGAATATGTTCTGTAAGAATGAATGGCACAGACAGTCCCCACGCCATGCTATACTATTATTAATTAATATAAATCAAGCTTACCCCCTGACGTACCACACCCACAATTTGACACACTTCACTTCTGGCAAGATCATGTTCACCACCCTTATAAAAGAAAACAGGTTAAAATGAGGGCCATGAAAGCTAGGCTTTCTGGCAGGAAAAGCCAACTTCATATTATTTTTCTGAGAAACATTTCGGGGAGCCACAGACTGAGAACAGTACCGGGGGCAGAAATGTGCAGCTGCTAGGCTAGGGCAAGGAAACAGAGGATGATTTTGATTTTAAATATTCGTATTAATTCTGACTCCAAAAGAAGGATCGGGTGGGTATCAGCAGCTGGGAGAGGGAAGGCGAGTGGAAAAGATGATTTTGATTTTAAATGTATTTAATCATAATGCAAAGTGGAGAACGAAGGAGATCTGCAGCTGGGCCAAGGAAGGCAGAGGGCTGAGCTGGAAGATTGTCTTTCTTTCAAATACGCAGCTTTGGCTTTCCTGGAGCCCAGGGGGACCAGGGAACTTGCAAATACAAGGAAAGGTTTTATAGCTTGAGGGGGCTGCAAATAGAAAACTCTGCCTGCCCATGTTGACATTAAGAAAAAAAAAAAAGATAATAAGAATAGTTAGTAAATTTAAATGAGATTAATCCCAAGATTGAAAAGGCAGCAGAAAACTCAAGATTAAGTGTTGGCTGTGGAGTGCTCTAATAAAAACAAACATGCTGATTATTTGATAGTTATCTCTCATATAAAAGAGTTTTATTATCATTCTTTAAGAATTAGGAAACTAAAAATACAGTGATCATTGAAATTATAGAGAATATAATGTACTCTTTTAGTTGATGATTTTAAAGGAAGCTTAGGGGCTCTTAGAACATTATGTCAGTGCAGTTGGGGCTTGGTAAACGTTTGTGGAATGAAAGTAAAAATTAATAAATAATCATTAACCTATATTTTAGATATGGTAGGACAAAACATACACTGAGCCTACAATATTCTCCAAAAGCTGTTTTGTATATTGGCTTGTTATTTTGTTATTTGTCTCACAAAATACAGTGTCAAGAAAAACTCAATTGAACTTTCTTTTCTTTTCTTTTTTTGGTATTCTGAGTAATGTGAGTTGTTTAAAGTGTGAAATTTCCACGGCACATTGATGATATTTAAGATACTATTTAAGAAGCCCAAAAGATATATATAAGTGTGTTGAGAATGCCCATAAAGGGGAGAGATGTTCAAGGGAATAATCTCAACTAAGGAATCATTTGCTTTTAATATGAAAATGTAAGTATAACATACATTTCATACTGCCAGGTTGAGAGAATCTTTGTTTTACTTAGGGTTATTCACTATTTTGAGAGTCTTTATTTCATTTGAGTGAGATGTGATTTATTTTTAAGCTCAGCTTCTGTGTTTCCGTAATGATAATCCCTTGGATACAATAGATAGCTTGTCAATAACAGGCCATGTCGTATTTCTTGACAAACAAAAAATTCCATTTAGGACCACGTTAAAAGACTGTGTAAACCTCCATCCACAGAATTATCAACATTCTGAAATAGGTGGTGGCCGTGGTGGTGGTTGGGATACAGAGTGGGAGGAGCCTTGCCCAAGAATCTGTCTTTAATTTTTTTTAAGTCGACTTTGCTCACCAGGTGGGGGCTTTATCCATGCTTTTCAAAGCTTGACCAATGAATCCAGCTTAAGACAAATATTTCCCTTTGTAGGCAGAATAGTCAAAGCCTTAACTGGTTTAAATCCAAGTAAGAGATTTTACTTTGTCTGAATGCCAGAAAGCATACAAAAAACAATTATCAAGGGCATAAAATTCATCTTTATATCCATCATGAACCAGTGGAGTCGCAGTGGATCTCCGTTGTTCAGTGTCATTCTATGTATTCTTAGCAGCTTTCTAATTCTAAATATGCTATTTGATTTTATTTTTTGACAATTTCTGTCAGTGTACGTCCTGAAAGTAGGTTGTATTTTTCCCTTTCAGTGAAGCTGGAAGAAGCAAGTATATAAAAAAATACCGTTACTTCCTTACATTTATATTTTGTACAACCCAGCATTGATTTGCTCCTTATTTAAGCAACATTTTCTTGATAAATTAAAAAAGCAGCAATAGCCATTACTGCAGGCTATATACAGCCTCTAATATCACTTAAGCATATTACAGAATATAATATCTGGTACTTAACGACTAACTTGCATATGAAAGCTCACATAATGTCTCATAAAACCCTTAAAATGGCTTCAGTTTAAGAGTCTCTTTAAAAAAAAACACCTTCAGGGAATATTGTAAATGAAGTAGCACTCCAGCCTTGGAAAAAAAATTCACACACTTGCAGAAATTTTTAATATAAATTGAACACATTAAAAATTAATTTTGCATGACCATTTCGCATTGCGGTGCCAATGCATAGTTAAGATAAGGCCTTAACTCTTCTTTGTTTAAAGTAACATGGAAGCTCTTTGCTTTCTCTCTTTGCTTTCATCTGTACATAATTATTATTTTCATTAATCAGAAAATGGACCCCCATTTTCCCATTCTGACAGCCTCAGCTGGAGTTGACGGAAACCCTACCTGAGTCACCAGGGTAACCTAACCATAAACTTCTAGGAAACTCATTAAAGAAAGGTGTGAGCTGACAATTAACCAAGGCAGTTTCCATCATCCTTCCTTTTTTGAAACCGAGGAGCTTGGGAGAAAAGCTTACTCATCAGAAAAGTAGCTTTGCCCTGAGAAGTAAACCTGCTCTGGCTTGGCCATCACTCTCCTTTCCCAGACCCCTGATTTGTCTCTTCTTACTTGCTTTCAACTGGATCGGGTCTCTTCTTGAAGATTTGTGTGGCTTTTAACAGGAGTATTAAAGAAGTAACACAACGCACATTTTCTGTTAAGACACTCATTTTTCGATGGAAATAAACAGGGGCAAAAATAATAACCAATTGCACCTTTTTGTAGTTGTGTAGATTTTTTTTATTAGTCTCCTGGCCATCATTTTACAACAAAAATTCCCAAAGAGGGCATTGGTTGCAATAAGACATTGACGGATGTCTTTCTCCGCGGAGAGCTGGCGTTGCATAGATGTGACATGCTGTGGTTTTCTGTGGTTCTGACATGAGCAGCCAGTGAGTGCGTGATGCCAGTGGGAGCTCAGAGGGAGTCGCTGGGGTGATTCACAGATTACATCACAAGTGATCAATTTTAAAAAGGTGGGGATGGAGCTGACCTAAGAAAGTGTCCTAGACCTTAGGTCAAAGGTGCTATATAAATTTAGCAAACAAAGAAAGAACCCCAGAGCACATGTTCCTTAAAGAAGCTTGCGTTCTATCCTTTCATTGTTCGTATCAAAGATTTAACTATGCAAATCTTAAAAGCTGAAAATAAAATGAGAAACCTCAGGCTTAGTTCAGAATCTGTGGCTTAACCTACTGGGATGGGGATCGGAAGTTTTGGGTCAGGGGACAAGTTTTACAAGAGTGTTTTCTTAGCTTTCTTAAGCTTCCAGAAGACCTTGTGAAATATTACAAAATGTATTCCCTAGTTCTCTCTTAGTTCTTATATTCCATGTTAATACCATTTATAAGATACAACAATAAGACAGACTCCAAAACTATTGAGAAGACATTAATTGCTCACTGCCAGAAAAGGTATTAGACTGGTGGTATCTTATCTTGAAAAAAAAAATCATTCAAACTGTAAAAATGTAGTGAAGCCAATCTGTCTGGAAGAATTGGAAAAGAACTATCCAACTGCTTGCAGACACACACACACATTTTCTAAGATCTTCACCTAACACAATCATTGTTACCCGCCAAGCATTGTGTATGGTGGAATTGTTTTCAGAAACTTGCAGCCTCATTTTCCATTGAAATGTTTCCAGTCAGACAGATTTCAACCATCGGTTTATTGCAATGCAAGAAACAATCCCTTATACTGTAACTCCATTCATGTGAGTCCAGTGTGCCCCCCTTTTTAATGCAAATGTTATGAACAGGATAAACACTGTAAGAGCTAGATATTTTTTTACTCCTGGGTGGACACAGAGTCATGCAAAATCGCCAAATGTACTGAATTTAGATATGTACAAAAGAAAACAAAAAAAATCCATAGAGAAGCATCCTTCTTTGTGGCTTCAGTAATTCTCAGTAAATGGCATGTGAACTTAATTTCTCTCTCATCTTCTCTCTCTCTCTCTCTCTCTCTCTCTCTCTCTCTCATGTGCACACACACACAAACACACACACATACACTCACACACAAGCAATCAATTACAATACACGAAGTTCAAACTAGAAAACAGTTATGTAAAATTATTTTAACATTTTTGGAGAATATCTTTCCATAATCACCTGGTACTAACATGATCAGCTGTTACTGGAGGCAGTGGAGATACAAGTATCTATAAAATTGAAATAAAGGTAAATTTTTATTGAATTGTTGCTTATAGTGTTGAATCCACAAGGAAGTAAATAAAGACAAATACCCAAAACCTAATGGGATGCCAAAATCCAGAATAATCCAGTTTTCATGTAAAGTTGAACACAACAAGTAGTAATTCTTTGGAGTCATTTTGGGTGTCTCAATAAGTAACTCCAAAGAGCTATGAACCTACTAAGGCAGAAAAGCAACCCTACATTCCTAAGTCCCCTCCTCACCATACGGCTTCTAGGATCATACAAATCAGGCAAAAATAATAATATAATAAGCGTGGCATGTGCATAATACTACCACATTTATGCAAGCATATATATGTAACCATGAATGTATACTTTTATGATATAAACAATAAAAATTCTATCCATCAGAATTTTTTTCATTAAAGCACTTAAGATCAAAAGTAATACATCTATAGAGATGTTAGCATGTGTCCCAAGCTGCGTTCATTCTCCTTGAACAAAACACAATCTCCAGTCATCTTCCTTCCTAATGGAGTATATATTCTTTTGCTTCTTTTCAAAATTGTGAGAAAATGTAGGCCTTGACCAGATACAGTAGGGTTTACAAGAAGACTGGGAAGAGGTGGTGAAGAACAAACACACAGAGGTCATTTTGTAAATCTGCCCCTCCTCTAATTTTCTACAATTTGCAGTTGATAAGAAGGTGTGATAGGCTGAATTGTGTGCCCCTCAAAGTTCATATTTTGAAATTTGAACCCCCAGTGCCTCAGAATGTAGCCTTATTTGGAAACAGGATCATTGCAGATGTAATTAGTTGTTTAGACCATACTGGAGTAGAGTGGGCTCCTAACCTGATGTGACTAATGTCTGTATAAAAAGGGGAAGTTTGGGCATAGACACACACACACGCACACACACACACACACACACACACACAGATGTACACACAGAATGCCATGTGAACATGACAGCACAGATAGAGGTGATGTGTCTTTAAGCCAAGAAATGTCAGAGATTGCCAATAAGCCACCAGAAGCTAGGGGAAAGGCATGGGACAGATTCTTCCTGACAGCTCTCAAAAGAAACAAACCCTGACAGTGTCTTGATCTCAGACTTCCAGGCTTCAGAACTGTGGCATGATAAATTTCTGTTGTTGAAGCCCCCACACCCTTCCCATTTGTGCTACTCTGCTACAGCAGCCCCAGGAGATGAGTGCAGGAGGTTTCCATCATTATGAGTTTCTGGGTCTACTTTCCAATGAGGAATAATCATAATAACAAGCATAGTAGAGACCTAAGGCTTTATGAAGGACCTCCTATTCCACAAACATCTGAGAGGTGTGTGTTAACACTGTGGTAGACATCCAAAGAAGCGACGTAAAAGCAACCCAAGTGTCCACTGATAGATAAGTGAATAAAGAAGAGGTGGTATATACCGGCAATGGAATATTACTCTGCCATAAAAAAGAATGAAATCTTGCCATTTGCAACAACATGGATGGAACCAGAGGGTATTATGCTAAGTGAAATAAGACAGACAAAGAACGACAAATGCCATATGATTTTACTTACATGTGAAATCGAAAAACAAAAACAAATCAAGGGCAGAATGAGACCTATAAATATCGAGAACAAGCTGATGGTTGATAGAGAGGAAGGGGTGGGGGATGGGCAAATAGGTGAAGGAGAATGGAAGTTATAGACTTTCAGTTATGGAATGAATAATCCATGGGAATAAAAGGTACAGCATAGGGAATATAGTCAATGTATTGTAATAGTGTTGTGTGGTGACACATGGTAGCTACATTTGTGGTAAGTATAGCGTTACATACAGACTTGTGGAATCACTATGTTATACACCTGAAAGTAGTGTAATATTGCCTATCATCTATACTTCAACAAAAAATATATAAATGAAAAATAAATAAAAACAAGCAATTTAACAAAATTAATGTGGGTTAGGGAAAGACAGCAATACTACAATAATAGTATAAATGTTGGAGCTATTGTTTTTTCGTTTATCTGTTTGCTTGCTTTTTCCAGAGCTTTTGTTTATAGAAGAAGCAAGAGTGACTATAAACATCAGGAGTAGAAGTTCAGTAGAGGTTTTCTACTGGGAAAGGACAGAGTTCACTTGTGAGTATTTAACGTGTACTTGTTACATGAATAAGTGAATGAATAAGCAATATCTAGCAAAGCTTCAGAGAGGAGGTAAAACTTTAGACCCTGATTGCCCGGAGTGGGTAACATCTCATTTTACACAAAACCAAATCAAAGCAAAAATGACATTTTACCCAATCATGATAGAGTGGTAAATTTTTGAAGAGGGGAAAAAAAAACGTTTACAAGCATTTCACAACCGTTGGAACCAAGTGGTATGACACAAAATATAACTTGTTATCAATATTCACAGTATATTGTGAATTTATTTTTAGATTGTTGTATAATATAAAAATAATATATAAAGTAGTCAATGATACAGAATCTTGGGAAGATTCTCAATAGAATACTATGAGACAGTTAGGATGTATGCACTTATGTGTTCTTTGAAAGAAAGAATACTGATCATACCCGACAGAGTAGCATGATCTGATTTTCCTTTCAAGGTTTACCTGGTATTTGGTTTCTCTATAAAGGAAACTTCTCTATGTGTGACATACACACATGCACCTGTGAACATATACATGGGCAATATGTCAAAAACAATCTGGCACCTGCTGAGAACAAAGGGATGCTTTTTTTCGGTCCAAACTGGAGTGCTCTCCCCACCCCAAGGGGCCTGCTAAGGAAGAAGACAATTGAGCTCTCTTTTCTTGCTCGAGCAAACCACGGTCAAAGACTGCATGTAGTTATTAACAGGATCAACATTCTGTTTCCCTTCTTGCTTTCCTCTTTCAAGGTCATTATAGGTATAGGAAAGCAAAATAAATCAACCCTTCTCTTTAATTATTTAATGGGATATGAGGAGTTCCATGAAGAGAAATAATATCATAAGTGGGTTGAGGTGGGATAGCAGTCGTGAATTGATAACTGTTCCCACTCATTTGACTTGTGTCACACTCCATACTCTACAATACTATGCAGGAAATTTCATCATAGAGATGAACCAGGAAGCAGCTATAGTATCCTTACACAACATAAAACATTCATATATTATAAATAAATGATATACGGTATAAATATGATCGCTTATTAACTAATGGCCTACACTCGGGCTTCATCTATGACCTATATAAAGGATTTTTGGCATTTAATGCAAAATATACACAAGAGTATTTCCTTGCTTTAAAACTTAAAAAGTGTATTTTCATTAAACAGAAACCTCAAAATCAAGTTCAGACAAAAGCCAAAAAGAATGTCATTCTCCCTCAGATTTTAGCTGGATTAAAATAGTGCTATTGCACCATAGATGTTCAGGTTACCCAAAACAGAGTAAGATAAGGAGAAAAAGACTGCTTAGAGGGAAGACAAAATACCTTGCATAAATAAATAACAGATAATTCACACACACACACACACACACACACACACACACACACACACACGCCAAAGGTTCTCTAACTTTAAAGCTCTGTCAGCTGCCATGGAGAAACCACTGGCAAATTTTCTCCAAAAATAGGACAAAAGAATTATACCAATTCGATGAGAGATGAATGGCAGAATGTTTATCATTAACTAATCTTAAATATATTATTTACTTTGGAAATATTCCCACACCCCCCCATGCCATAAATATTAAAACTTAAATTTTTTCTATTAAAAATTAAAATTTTTAAATTAAAAATTAAAATTAAAATTTTAAATTTAAAAAAGTATCTACTTATGAGTTTATTTATCGAATTCTCCAGAACTACAGAAGATATACCTTTTGGAAAACAACTTCACATTTTTGTTTCATGGTAGCATTTGAACCACAAACTTAATTCAAAATTTATCTTAATCTTAACTACAATATCTAATTTCTTCTTATTCAACGGCTTCAAGGATTTCTATGTCTATGGTTCTAACAACAGGTCTAAACAACAGACATAGAACCATGAATGCTCACACTGAAGGAAAGTGTTAGAACATTCATCTTCCATGAGAACATCCCAAATGAGGACTCACTGAGGACACACCTCATTTGAAAGCCTGCCCTTAATGATTGCATATAGGTAGTTAAAATAGAAAGGTCTACCATAAGTGAATTATGATCCCTTTCAAAATATGATGTCCCCTTGAGTTTCAAAACTTGCAAAACTTGCAAAAACTTGTTTTCAGTTTGCAATGATTACTTGATTTATTAATCACCTTAGCTATCTTTTTCTTTTCTTTTAAAATTAATTTGAATTAATTTGACATATTACATTCAACAAAAGAATTCTGGGGATTGCTGGGTGGCTCAGTTGGTTGAGCATCTGACTATTGGTTTTAGCTCAGCTCATGATCCCATGGTCGTGGGATCAAGCCCTGTGCCAGGCTCTGTGCTGAGAGTAGAGCCTGCTTTGGATTCTCTCTCTCACCCTCTGCCCCTCTCCCCTGCTTATGCACTCTCTCTCTCTCTCTCTCTCAAGTAAAAAAAAAAAAGAAGAAGAAGAAGAAGAAGAAGAAGAAGAAGAAGAAGAAGAAGAAGAAGAAGAAAGAAAAGAAAAAAGAAAAGAATTCTGAAATTTTAGGATATTCTCCCCAAAACATGTTTTTGAATATTGAACATTCATTAATTGGGATTGGCCACACACTGTAATTTATTGGGTAAAAGGACTTGGTAAGCTGTACTATTTCTTTCCAAAGAACAGAGACTGTATTTCATTTCAGCCTGGGATACTTGAAGAATGTGTCTTCATTTCTTCTCACTGCAGGCTACAAGCACTGCTGAATTGTTTGGTGGAAACTAGCATCAGAATTAATATCTACCTTCCCCTATGTCTTTACAAGCTTTGGGAGTTGAGAAGAGAGTAAAACAATAATAACAAAAGCAGATTCAAAGTACTTATAATTCATAATAAAACCTCCATAACAGTGCTTCTTAAGTCTAACATTTTTTATTCCCTCCATCTCCCCACCCACCATTTTTTGCTAAGTGCAGTACACCCATATGCTTCAACTAGTGGCCCTCAGCTTTGGCTGCACATTACGATTACCTGGAGAACTCACAAAATGAAATATGGATGACTAGGGCAGGGCTTAGGTTTGGATAGTTTTAAAACGCCTCAGGTGATCCCAGTTTTCAGTCAGTGAGGAAAACAGCTGTATTAAACCAATGGTTTCCAGACCTTTCCAATAACCACAAGCACCTGGGAGACTTTTAAAAGCATGGAACCCTTTGCTACTCTACCATACCTTCTTTTCTATCTGTGAAATGGAATCGGAACTTGTGCAGCATCTAGTGTTTGTGATTATTAGCAGCTCCTCTATTTTCATGAATCATCAGCTTTGAGAACCACTGAATACGCACTATAATTCAACCAAAAAGGGGGAAAAAAAGGAGTTCTGATCAAATATATTTGTATCGCATCAGAATGCGGTCTCATGTTATCTGAATTTCATGGTGAAATCGTCTGTGTTCCTGTGCATCCATTCAGTAAATGTGATGATTGGTCTGCGTGCTGAACTGCCACATAGGACTTAGGGTTCTGTGTTCTGAGAACCTCTCTGTAGTCTCTCCGCACTGAGGTGCTAACTCTCTTCGCTGTTCCATTGCTCTCAAGCCTAATTCTGTTACCGAACTTATCACCATGGACAGTTTATATGTCCAATCTGTATAAATTCCTGCAGAGGTACTATGCTTTATGTACACTAGCAGCTTCCTATGGGCCGGACCCTAAAGTGAGTGCTGTACATGTATTATCTCAGAGTTTTTTCACAGTCTTAATTTCCTTATACATAACATGGTTGGTGGGACATCACTTTCTGCTAGTTTATTAAACTGGTACTCAACTGACAGGAGACTTCTCTGTTAACATTAAAGTGTCATTAATAAACTGAAGCCCTGGGACCTCCAAGGTTGAGGGACGTGAGGACAACCAAACATTGGGTTAAATCACTCAAAGATCTCCTTTCTGCATCTTTGGCAAAGAACTGACCGCTGCGCATCAGACAAAAGAGTAAGGGAAGAATTTTACCCACTTAAAGCAGAAGGATTCTCACTTTTTTCCCAAACCCAGTGGGAACTTCTACTATGGACATGCCTTGGAACTTCTGACCTATCTTGAGTAGTTCACAAGTTCTTGAGTGAACTACTCAAGATAACCCAGGAGGCAGTTCATTCAAGAGAAAAAGAGAGTTCATTTCAAGAAGTGTTTTTCTCATTGTGATTTCCTAATTTATTTATAATTTTGTTTTTCGTGCATATTGAATAAAATCATCTTTTATGTCAAATGTCCATTTAGAAAAACTGTTTTTATCCCATGCTCACAAGTCACGAAACAATTATATTCAGATTCTCTGTATGGTATTTTGATTTCAGTGTCTCCCTCACAACCATTTTTCTGAACCATTTTTCAGAAAACTTAGAGCTTTCAAAAGTACCCTATCTCCTCTTCCATCTAAGTTGCCTGAGATGTAGCATTTAGGAATCTATGTAGAATACTGCTGCTGGATAGATTATACCTAGCCACAAGGACCCACTGGAAAGACACTAGGCCAGTTGAATACTTTATTTTCACTGAGTGTCAGGTCTTGTAAAAATATAAAAACCCAGGCCTTATCTCTGAAAGTCTGATGTTTTTCAAGTGAGGATGGGAGTATGTTGGCTGGAGACACATCAGGGAAAGAGTGGAGCTAAGAGATAGAAAAATCTGGGGGAATCCACAAGTTAGATTTCTCTAGAAGTAAGATTTCTGATCCCCTAGAATGTGAAGAAAAATTGAGAAAACCCTATTATATGGCTCCAATTTGATACAACATATTCTCAAAAAATACTGCTTATAGAAGCTTACAATTAATTCATTAAGTATAGGGAACTACTTGGGTACTTGCATTTCAGAATCACCTAGTTTTAAAAGAATCCCCAAAGTCTTTTTATTTTTTTTTGCCACAATGGGCAATGGTGAAGCTAATGGTTTTCAAAGTGGGATGCCTGAAGCAGCTTCAGAAGCACCTGGAAACTTTTTAAATGTAATTTTTTTTTTTTTTTTTTGAGAGAGAGAGAGAGAGTATGCACACATGCAGGTGAGAGAGAATCCCAAGCAGACTCCATGCTCAATGTGGAAGCCCGACACTGGGCTTCCTCCCATGACCCTGGGATCATGACCTGAGCCAAAATCAAGAGTTGAACACTCAACTGACTGAGCCATCCAGAAGCCCTAGGAACTTTTTAGAAAAGAAGATTCCCAAGCCCATCCTAGACTGACTGACTCAGAATCTGCCAGTGGGGCCTAGCCCTTTGTGGTTTAACAAGCCTTTCAGGTGATTCCAATTCCTGAATTTTGAAAACATTCTGGTACAAACCAATCTGGGCAGATAGCATCTTTCACAGCTTATTAGAAATGAAGTAGAAGAGCAAGGCATAACTTCTTTCCCCTGGTGACTACATGTTAGCACCCAGCTCAGAGCTTTTCTACTTCCTTAATCACAAGGGATCAGAGAACAGCATGGTGTATGAAGCCATCATTATGTGACTGCAGTAGGCTAAGCATGACTCCTTTTCGCAGCTACCTGAGGATCTGCTCTTGCTACAGGTGCATTCGGTCTGCATGGAAACACCAGACTCCTTGTGCCTAATCTAAATCCTTTTTATGGAAATTAAGCTTTCCTCTTTGTTTAGTTTGCAGTGGCAAGGAACAGCTGGTGAGTAAAATTAGTATGAAAAAATCTTCATATACTTAATGGCCATGATTTAAGTCATTCCTGAGTTTTTTCCTCAAACTAAAAAGCACCTTTTACTCTTCAGTCTCTCTCATGAACTAGTATTCTGCTATTTAAGTTAGGAAAATATAAATTAATTATCCATTTTTAAAATCCATAATTCATTTTAAAAGAGTAAAACCAATATGTCTTGCTCTGCATAAAAATCACTGCAGGCTCAGGAGACAAATACAGACAGAAGCTTGCTAAGGGAACTCAGATGATTTCCAAAATATGCCTGCTTTTCACAAATGTATAGTGATCATTATATCAAGGTTAAAGTTTAACACTAGCACCTTTATTTTTATTTTTTTATATTTTTCTCATTCAGAAAAAAGAAAATGCATATTCTTGGAATATTCTGCTAGCACACACTTCCCTTGGTTGTTAAAGCACCCTAATTGTTGTGCTTTTCTGTCTTGTGACTTACGTGGTGGTTCTGACCTCACCTTTATTCCAGGTGTGAATTATTCAATTCAGACTAGCCAATCAGACTCTGCTTCTTCCTACCCACGCTGTTGGATCAGAGATAAGAGCTTTCTCCAATTCAGTCTGAAGAGAGACACTAAGATTAAGTTCTCTGACTTCTTTATCTAAGAGTTTGAGGAAGGGACACTGTTTTTTTTTAGCTGGAATTGTTAAGAGGATGGGCTGAATGTAGAGCCCTCAGCAACCATCTAATTTGGTGAGCCTACCAGCGATGGAAACAATACAGAGATAAAGCAAAGCTAAGAGATGGAAAGACCTCTAAGAAGGCCCAAGAATTTCCACCATAAAGCTGATTAAGACTGAACTTTTCAGGTAAAAGAGCCATTGATTTTTTGTTCTTTTTATTTTTTAAACAAATTTATATTGTATTCTTAATCACTTGCAACCTAATGGGCAGGATGTTGTGACTAATTGGTTTTTGAAAAAGGAAAGATAAATCAACTGTGTCTGTAGGATTTTGGCATGAGTAATGGGGTAGATGGTGGTTCTTTTCCCTGAGATTCTGACAGAACTAAACAGAAGGGCAGGTTTGGTGAATATTGTATAGAAGTGGGTGGTATAGATAAAACTATGTTGGTTTTAAACATTTTTATTTGACTATACCTGTGAAACATTTATTTAAAAACGTATCGTAGGTCACTGATTATGTATACTATAAGTATACATAGTATAAGTATAATATGTATACTATACTTCCTTTAAGAGGTCTAAGCTAAATGTGGCTATTGGGGAGTCATTGAGATATATGCGGTAGCTGGACTAAGAAAACGCCAGAGTGTAGAGGGTGTTCAACATTTATTAAGCCGTGTTATTACCTCCGTGACATTGAATGGCTCGGGTAAAGTAAGATAATGACAGAAAATTTAGTTTGAGTTGAAAGCTGGAACTCAATGGAATGTACTGCAAAAGCAAGGTTGCTGTGGGTAGCAAAGTGACAGATAAAGAAGCGAAGATGAACACAGATCATTCTTTTAAGAATCTTGGTTGTAATGGAAAAAGATAGGGGAAAAAAGTACCCTTTACCTAAATGCGTTTGGATAATTATATATGTATTGCTGTTTGACTCCTAATTCTTTATATGGGTTCAAGGGTGCTATTACCACTTTCACTTTTGCTGCCAGAATTGTCTGTTGCCATTTTAATTTAACATTACTTATTAAAATGTGGGAGTAGTGTCCAAGCAGATGGTTGTCAGTAAACTGATGACTACAGTTATGGATTAGTGTCCAAATACAATACTCAAAACTTGGTACACTGCATAGTTTCCTGAATGTGACTGCCAAAATAAATCTGGCCTGGAAAATAATTTTGAGGATTTTCCCCTCTTGCTTAAATTTTCTTCACTATTTTAAACTAAAGATCTCCTTAAAAAGCTGAGGCTGTGCACATACAGATGAACCACAATATTCATTGAATACAGCTGTAGGCTTTCTTGATAAGTTTATTTAGGAAAACTAGCCCAGTGCAAGGCTCATGTAGACTCCAATTCCATCCAACATGTTTGTTTTCTTCCAGAGAAAAAATCTGAAACCATTGTAATGTAAAGTATTTACTCACTGTATCTGTGTTGATCAAGTCTTAAAGTGAATTCTCACTGGTATTTACCTTATTTGACAGTTCTTGTGCTCAGTGACCACAAGAGGCTCTAGAATCTTTCCCTGTCTCCTCTTCTCTAACCATAGCTACTCCTTTGGTTTATCTCTTAGCAGAAGGCAAGTTGTCTTTTAGTTGGGAAAAGCTGTCACTAGGTCCTCTGTTCCTCCAAAGACCTACTCCCTACTCTTGCTGCTTGGAAAAACAACTGGAATTACAATAAATTGGCTGTGCCCTGAGTAGTTCCCAGCAAGTACAATCTCTAATACACTGCTGTTGTAAATCTATCAAATGCTTGATATTTATGAAGGCTTACCTGAGAGATAAGCGGTCCCTCGAAATCCTCTAAAATTTACTCAGGATTAAGCTAAACCAGCAGAGAGTCCTGTCCTTCAATAATAGTTCTCCACCCAAGCCTTTACCTAGTGGTATTTTTCTGGCATGATGTCACTGGACAGTGTTGAGGGGCGCTGTAGGAAACAGCCTCGTGTAGCGGAGGGCTCTGTCTGAGATAAAGGTGTCAGTGAGGGTGATTTTCATCCTGTTACACAGTGTTCTTTTTATAAGGACTCCAGGGAGAAATTTTTTTTCTGGCTTTAACACCGGCAGAAGTCATTCTCTTAAGCATTTGGCTTGTTTTTATCTTACGGACCGTCCCATTTTTGGCTTGAAGCAGAACTAATATGTTGTTTAAGATACCTGGCGGCAAAGAGGTCAGCAGGAGGTCATGCTGTCTTCTCTGTGGTGAATTAGGGCCGTTCATTCATTATCTTTCCAAGTCCTCATTAAAACAGCTTTAATGTGGTGACCATTTGATGGTAGGCATACGCTTTAATCTTATGAATATCAAACCCACCTGGGTTACACTTCCTGTTACGGACAGTTAGCAGAAGCAGGTTAATATGATATTTTAACTCCTTCATCTGCAGCATTTGTGTAGGAATCAGGCTCACTGGTCATGTGAATTTGGCTCAAATGGTCTTTGTAGAGTCCTGATTTATTAGGTTCTGTCTTCAAATCTCTGCTTGCTTAAGATACTTTTAATCATCTGTTTAATTTTGCACCTTACCTTTTTTTTTTTTTTTTTTTTGCTCTGATATATTATTTTTCAGGTTACTCTTTAGGCCTGGATATGCCCTATTTTTCTTCCTCATCTGACCTAGATTCAAATTTACACACTGTGAAATAGCTAATAAATTCCCATTAAGGTTGTAAAAGGTGAAGGTTCAACCAGTGTCTAAGTCATCAAATTCTCATGTAAAACTGAATGATCCTTGATATTAACAGCTTGGCAAAAGCACGCTACAGGTCCTTAGGATTTTATGAAAAAAAAAAAAAAATTTAAGTCATTTGGCTGAGGGCAACCTACCTACTCTGAAATGACTTGAGCATTTCTACAATTTCCATGTCACCTAGGGCAAATCTCCCCTCTCCTAATTAATCTTAAAAAGTAATCTTTTCCGTGGAAATCTGCCCATAGTTCTATCTTTACCTGTACTCACTGTATGATTTTTTGTGTGTGTATGTGTCTTTGAGGCTGGACATTAAAAGGGAAAGTTTCTGTTCATATTTGGGCTGTCGGAGTCTAGGGAAAGTGGGACAAGAAGCCCCGTTGGGAGCTATCCGCCCCCCCCACCCCACCCCTGCAAGCAATAGAGAGTATTACAATGATTTACAGAGACACGTTGAAAGTAAATTATGTTGTAAACGCCTGTCCCCTGGGCCAGCTAAGAATCACAGGAAAAAAATGTAAAAAGTTTGAAATTCCCAACAGCAAAGGTTGACAGGAAAATATGGTTTTGTTTTTCTATGAGTAAAAGTAACTTTTATGTTGTGTTTTCCCATGAGAAATTATAAACTTTCAAAGGAATTTGAGCCTC
Source organism: Herpailurus yagouaroundi (assembly GCF_014898765.1). Lineage (NCBI taxonomy): Eukaryota > Metazoa > Chordata > Mammalia > Carnivora > Felidae > Herpailurus > Herpailurus yagouaroundi. The sequence goes on along the minus strand of NW_024412395.1, from coordinate 28,468,658 downwards.
TTGCATGCACATATAAGAGCAATTTATCTGGTACTGCCCCAGTGAAAACACTCTTAAGACTTTAAAGCTGCTAGAAGTGGGGCTGAATTTCTTCAAGACTGCTACTTCTTATTTGTCCTTACTGTCTCCTCTTGTCAAAACATTTACTCAGACTTCGAAGAGTTGCAAGTTGGCACCATGTTAATAATATGAAAATGCATTTGTGCAGCCCGTGTGGCTGCAATTTTTGTATATATTCATCACTTATTTAATGAATAATGAATCCTTTACGGTAGCTAGGCGACACAGAAGGATATGCAGCAAATTAGAGGAGAACTTGTCAATATAAGATACTGCAAGTGTTGCCAAGGTAGCTTCGCCCCTTTGTAGCCTCCTTGAGGCTCAAACGGGGCCTTCTCAGACCCCTGCCTTCCTCTTCCTTCCTCCCTTAATGAGCACCAGCTACAGGAATTCTACAGCCAGGTGGGTAGCGTAAATCATTCAAGTCCATCCTGTGGTTATGAACCTTTTTTACTCCCAAGATACAAAGATCTACCTTCATGTTAAGTCTTTCTTCTTCAGTGTCTCAAGTTAATTAATTTTTTTTTCAACGTTTATTTATTTTTGGGACAGAGAGAGACAGAGCATGAACGGGGGAGGGGCAGAGAGAGAGGGAGACACAGAATCGGAAACAGGCTCCAGGCTCTGAGCCATCAGCCCAGAGCCCGACGCGGGGCTCGAACTCATGGACCACGAGATCGTGACCTGGCTGAAGTCGGACGCTTAACCGACTGTGCCACCCAGGTGCCCTGAAGTTAATTAGAAATTAGCCTAAATGATTTTTATTAGAAATTCAAAATTTTCAATGCCATGATAACAGAAATAAGTAAGAGATGGCCCTAACCTGCTACTCACCCTTCTCTGCAGCTAAAACTCCTATCATTAGATTCTTCAGCAGTGTGGCTTAGCAGTGGCTTCTTTTCATCTAGATATTCTTGGTCAGACTCTTTGTCCCCACCCCCTCTCATAATCCCTCCTTTGCCAAAGGTCCAAGTTTTCTCTAGTGTTTATAAACTCTTGCTTGTCAAAATACCAGATAGTCTGTTTTTCCCTAGCAGGGGGGAAAAAAAAAAAGATGTCATTTCAGGGACGAGGAGCAGACAACAGTAATCCTCCTCTGCCATTCCAGCATCAGCATCAACACTTAAGTGTGCCTTTATTCTCCATCCCATCTAACAGGACTTTCAGGACTTTGTTCCCTTTAGACCTCAGAATTAATTCTAAAGTTTGTATAAACGTCACCACAAAATCTTGGTAAACCTATAAACCTGGTAAAGTGCATGCACGTTACATTGACTTAAGGAACTACAGTATCTCTGTGTAATATTCCCACAACTTCAGTGATGAATAGAATGAAAGCTAAACCAGCATCATCCTCATTTTCTCATGCTCTGCTAGACACACACTAAAACCCTGCCGATATGCGTTGTTTCTTTCCCCACCCCTTCATTTTCTCTGCCTGTGATAGACATATCCTTATTTATGGATTAACAAGTACGAAGATCATGTCACTTCCTGACATAAATGATAATGTACTTTTTGTCCCAGAGATATATTTAGATCAAAAAAAGAATCCTCGTGAAAAGCATCAGATTGAGTTGTTGGTTAAGCAGAGCTACTTAATTAAAATATCACATTAAAATGCTTTTTAGTAAAGAGAAAGCTCAAAGCCAGTGCTTCATTTGCAGTAAGGTTGGGAAAGACATTCCAAATCCCTTCCAGTCGTGCAACTTAGCTTTACTCCAATGTGACCATTAGTCCTTAACCTCAGATAACAAACTTCTAGGGAATGTGAGGCATAGGGAGTCCTCAGAATCATCCTGTGCATGCCTAATCAATAAAAGCTATCCCTTAATTTCTTGGTTAATGATCAGCAAAGGGACAAAATTTTTTTTACTGGAATTTTCCTGTGTTTAAAAATAACCCCTCTCTGGGGCACCTGGGTGGCTCAGTCGGTTGAGTGTCTGACTTCAGTTCAGGTCATGATCTCACGGTTCATGGGTTCAAGCCCTGTGTTGCGCTCTGTGCTGACAGCTTGGAGCCTGGAACCTGCTTTGGATTCTGTGTCTCCCCCTCTCTCTCTTTGCCTCTCCCTTGCTCATGCTCTATCTCTCTGTCTCAAAAATAAATAAACATTAAAAAAAATTTAATAGCTGATCTAAATCTACTAAATATTTTCTTGAAGTTTAAATATGGTTGTGTAAAAAGGCCATATAGGTTGTATAAAAAATTGTACTTCCATTTTTGTAGTAAATAAAATTAAACTGCTTAAATTCTAGACCACTGGATGGATAGACAGATGGATAGATAAATAACAAGGTACAAATATATCTTGTCTTTGTTCCTAGTTCCTGGAACAAAGCTTCAGAAATCCTTGGAATTTCCTGAGTGATAGAAGTGCCTCTGTTATGCCACGGTGGTGACTCCTGGGAGCCTCAAGATAGTTTCAGGATAGGAGAAGCCTTTCACCAAAAAGACCTTGTGATTAGAGGGTTGGAACTTTCAACCAGCCTTGCTTTCAGATGGACAGAGGAGGAAGGCTGGAGATTGAGTTCAATTACGTGGTCCATGATTTAATTATGCCTGAGTAATGGAACCCCAATAAAAACTCTGGACCATGAACATGGTGGTGCCTCGTGGTTCATAAACACACTTAGGTGCTAGGAAGGTGATATGCCTGGATTCCAAGTTCCCCTAAGACCTTGCCCTATGTATCTCTCCCTTTGGTTGTTCCCAATCTATATCTTTTATTATAAAACTATAATCATGTATAATGCTTTTGGTGAGTTCTGTGAATTCTAGAAAATGACCTAACCAGAGGGGATTGTAGGAACACAATTTATAGTCTGTCAGTTGGAAGTGGCACCCAAGACTTGTGGCATCTAAGTTGAGTGCAGTCTTTTGGAGAACATTGCCTCTAACTTGCGGAATCAGGCACACGTGGTTAGTGTCAGAATTGAATTCAATTGTAGTTGGTGTCAGAATTGGTGTCAGAAAAGAGATGAAATCTTTTTTGAAATTTATTTTTGTTTACCTAATGGTTCAATTTTTCTAAATTAATCAAAAGTTGGAAAAAATAGAAGCGGTAATAGCGAAGAAAGGATTCAATTATTCAAGTACTGAAATAAAAGGACACTTTATGAAGGTGCTGAAATATAAATTTTCACAATTTCATGACCTAGAAAATGGTTAGGCTAATTGAGAACACAATTTAAATTTTAGTTATCTGTATCTTATAAAATGTATATATTACATATTATATATTTATATTAATATCGGTATTAATGTTTATGCTAACTAAGGTAAATAAATTTAACTCCAGTTGAATTTTGAGGCCCAAGAGCACAGAGAGTAATAAGAGAACATCAAGGCAAATAAATATAGGACCTAGTTGATGTTAGGATTTCTCTAGCATAATTGCATACTTTTTCAAGTGCATCTTTAAATTCTTTCGTGGCAAGAGAATTGTTTTCTACCCTGAGTATTGAAATGGTCACTTTTCACTTTCCTCATCTGCAAACTAGGAATAAGTCTAGCTCCTACTATTCAACAGTGTTGTGTGGATAAAACAAAACGTTGGTTTGGGGAGTCTTAGAATTCTACATGTGGTGCTGGGCAATGCCCTTAGTTGCCTTACACAAGAGACCCATCTGTTCCCTGACTCCACCTCACCACTTTGTCACCTCCCCTGGGCTTCTGCTTGCCAATATTTCTCTTCAATGGCCTACCAAATACTGAACTCAAAACTGATTTGTTCCGACCAATGCAGAGAACACAAAGTTGTCACTCCCATTCCCCAGAACGAAGTATTTCTCCTAATTTCTGAACAATTCCATTACACTGTTGATCCACAGCAAGCCTGTGACAAGGAAATTCCTTCAGGTCAGTACAGTGTCTGCTTTTAAATCTAAATGCGTCTTTTGCATTTATTTGTATTGCAATGCAATTCCTTTCCTTTGTTTCTAACTTGAGTTTAACGTTTCTAAGGTAATCATAAATTTATCCTACCTTTTTAGTATTTGTTACATTTGCATTTGGTAACCTGGTGTTACCTTAAAGGGATAATGTGGTTAGAAAGAACACTGCATTGGCAGTTAGAAGCAAATCAAAAAACCAAATAAATATTTGGGTTTAGATCTGCTAGTTATGCCATTTCAAGACATTTTGTAGTTAAAATCTTAGGTTTTTATCCATTAACTTGAGATTATAATATCGTCCTCCCTATATAATAGAGTTTCTGTAGGGATCAAATTAAATAAGGAAAACTGTTTTAAAATACTCTATAAAACTGAAAAACAATATTCAAATATAAAGTAGAATCACAACTAATTTATTTTATTTTATATTTTATTTTATTTATTTTTTTAAGAATAACTTGGGATGAAAGCATGAGTTCTTTAGCCACTCACTAGAGACCTTCTCTTTGTCCTTTATCCAAGTTCATTATCCTCTTCTCTTTGGTTTGCTTGTTCTCCAGACCCTAGATTTCCCCTCCTCCATAACAATATGAGACTGTTAGATTAGTTATACCTAAGGCTCCATTCTAATGTATTGATAATTATTTTATCCACTTTCTACCAGCTACTTCTTGCTGAGTTCTCCAGCTTCAGCCTTTGGAAGTTGGGGGATAGAATGTTAAGGATATTGGTTAAGAAGCCAAATAATCTTTGGTTGGAATCTTCAGTCACTCCCTGGCTAAGTGACCTGGGACAAGTTATTTTACACCTGTATATCCGGGGTTCTTCATCAGTGAAATATTCTTTCCATGTAAGGAAAGTAAATTTCCTTATAACATTAGTACAAAGTTTGTCAGAGATAATATATCTAAAGTATTTAGACCAGTGCCAACTACTTATTAACTTAAAAATATTTGTGGTGAAAGCAGGTTTAAAAAAAGGGATGGGGGGAAGCATAGGGAAATGACTGAATTTTAATTCGGACCTTACTCCAAATGTTTTCCATGTAAGTGTTATGTTAATTTCAATTTTTTGAGATAGTATGCAATGTCAGATAGAAAGCAAAGAAGCTTTCTGTGGCATTTTCCTGGGTCTCCAGTTTGTAGACAGCAGGTCATGGGACTTTTTGGCCTCTATAATTATATGACCTGATGCCTTATAATAAATCTCTTTATTTTAAATATATGTATCATCTATTCTGTTTCTCTAGAGATGCCTGAGTAATACACCAACGTAAGGCAGGAAACTATTAGCTGCATGCCCTTCTTATCCTCCAGCTGCCCATTCAAGAAAGAGTAGGTAGTTTCATATCAATTATCACCATTTTTCCCAATAGTTTATAAGCCATATATATTTAATATGCTTAAAGTGGACTTGATAATTCTGACTCCATAATTTTAAGAATCACTCCTTCCTTCCTCTCTCAACCAGAAAGATATTTTGTCTTATGTAGTCATAGTTAGAATCTATGTATAGGACAAAATTGTTCCCTCAGGAGAAACCTACACCGGACTTAGAGATTTGAAATCAAATTAAACAAACAGATGTTGGACTTTTCTTTTCTCATGTGCCCTAGAAGTTCTCCTTAACCCTGTGGTGTTGATTATGCTGTCTTCTACTTGAATTCTCACTGATCCCGTGGATGACCTTAGGAAAAGGAAGGGAAGTTAATAGTCATTTATGATGGCTAATTTTGTGTTAACTCTAATAGGCAAAAGGATGCACAGATAGGTAGTAAAACATTATTTGTGAGTGTGTCTGTGTGGGTGTTTCTGGAAGAGCTTGGCATGTGATACAGCAGACAGAGTAAAATAATCTGTCCTCACTCATGTGGGCAGTCATCTAATCCACTAGGACTCAAGTAGAACAAGAAAGTGAAAGGCAAATTGTCTCTGTATTCTTCAGCTAGGATGCCCATCTTTTCCTGACCTTGGACATCAGAGCTTCTGATTCTCAGGCCTTTGGGCTTGGATTAAATTATGCCAATATCGTTGTTCTGAGATTTTGAAATAAAATCCTATTCTTTACGGAGAGCATGAACTATACATCTAAAACAGAATCTTCTAAGTAATATTTTATAGCACATTGCAATTCATTAATTACATTCACATTTATCATGTACTTAGATACACAAAATTTTGGAGATTTAGAATAGTCAGATTGCTCAAAGTCACCAGCTGGTTGAGGATAGGTCAAACTGTTATGATTTTAATACATTTTCTCAAATAGAAAATCAGACCAGGATATACTCTCCAAGTTTATTCTCTCAAGTCCCTCATTTTACAAATAAAAAAAAAAATAGACATGCTGACAATTATGACAGAAACCCTGGTTTGTTAGCCTTTCTCACCTTATCACTGTACATTCAAATGTGATGATATTTGTAGATATGTAGATATTTTTAAGCATTAAGGACAATACCTGTGCTATCCAAAAGTCATGCCAAAAAAGGAACATTAGGCATGAAAATAAAAATATCGATTCCCTAATCAACAACCATGAGCCTTTTGAAGTCCCTTGAGAAACCTGTAGGCTGATAAATATTTCTGCCCGAATGCCAATTAGCCAAAGTCTTGCCTGCTCCAGCTGATTTTTAATAGCCGTTCTCTGAACCTTTCACTTAGGTGCATCAAAGCAGTAGCATTGTCACAATGAGAATACCATCTCCCCAGCAATCTTTGAAGATTCATGTCTGATGCAGAAGTATTAGAGGCGGTTCCATCGTTCCATGTCACTGTTCCATGTAGCACTCTGAGATAGTATGATGACTTCTTTTCACAAATTGAGACATTTCCTTCCTTTCGTAGTGCCACATACTGCCAGAAAAGCACATTTGCATAGTATGTTGAAACAATGTGCTCTCAGTTTTGGGCACTCCGTGTAATTAAATGATAACACCATCTCAGCAATCTTTTGGTGCTTCCCCCTACCTAGGATGTCATCTACTCATGACTCTTATGTGATTTATAATCTGCACTCTATAAGTTTCACAAAAATAAAACATAAATGCCAGGCCAGAATGACACAAATGGAGAAACAGCCCATTCCCCACCTTCAGCATGATTTGTGATATTTACTGACTAACCAAACACTAGCATGGGATCAGACCCAAATAGCCTTTCAAGACTGGAGTGGTGACAATTGGCAATGGTTAGTGTGGTACCAAAGTATGTACAATATTTGCAGTGTCATAGAACAGGGCTCTTTCCAAAGGGGAAATGCAGCGTTACTGCACAAAGGAGACTGGGAGATGATGTGGGCACAATCCATCCTCCTGGGTACAGGAGGGAACCTAGAAATGTCATAAAATCCCTCTTTGATCTGTTGTCGCTACTGTTGGTTGTATGGGAAATTAACATATTTAATTAACTGTCTGACCAAAGCAGCTGTTACCTTATATAAAACCTTGAACATTGGTGCCTGGCTCATCCCACTAGGTGTTTGAATGTGCCAGGGGCATAAGACTGATGATATTTTTATACTGCATGGCACAGCATGATTCCTCTTGCAATAGGCTCAAGTCAAGATCTTCTTTAAATTCTTCATGGAGAATAATGATGCTCCAGCCCAAATTGCTTAATAACACCCTATGTCAGGCCAGCCAACAGGAAGCTCCATGCACAACAAAATGAACTCTGGCCAATCCAATCGTTTCCAACTTCCAAAAAGGCCCCTGCTGCATAGGCCCTGGCAAAGTCAGGCATGCATCTTTCCTCTTCGTCATCAGGATGCTATTTTAATTATAATTCACTTCTCTTATGACATTATTTGCCTTCTATATATATATTTTTAAACTCCTTGGCTGAAATATTTCTAAATGGAGAGAAGTACTTCAGAGTCAGAAGTTACTTTCATTAGTTTGCTAAGTTGTTGGTCCAAAGCTATTATGGAGATGGTGTAAAATAAATTTAATGCATCTAATTTCATATGGTACATGGATTGGTTTGACGGATTTCTGTGAGGGGGGTGAGGGACGGTAGAAGGTGGCTTTTCTGGCCATTGAAAAAGCTTTCCTTTACTTGGTTTGTTATTTCACCCAATTGTGAGAGAGTAAGAATCAGGCATTTTCTATTTTGGATGGCTTGAGCTGTGAAGTGATGAGTTTATCTCTAGCAAAGATGGAGGCCAGAATTTTCAATACCTTTCTCGGGGTAATGTGGTAACACTGGTTATCTTGATTGCCTGTGCTGCTCTTTTTCTGAACAAATTGACTCTGCCATTGAATGTGTCTTCCTCATCATACCTTTACTACTGGATACACTTAATATTTTCTTTTGTGCCATTTCTGAAATTCTTGGAAAGTCTTGCAAAGTCTGCAGTTTCGGCTAGGACCATATGTAACTTACAAATAGTTTGCTAGTTCAGCAATTGAAGGGCTCAAAATCCTGATTAGAGAGTGAGGCCCCCATAAAAACTATAGAGAAAAAAGTTAGCTAGCTAGGACTTTACTGTTGGCATTATTATAGTCCAAACTTCTAATAATAAAATATGTGATAGATATATGAAGTAGGTATATGTGATTCTAAAAAGTGATCAACATTTTCAAAAATATAAAATTAAAAAAATTGAATAAATATTAGCATAGACTATCTCATTCTGAATGAGCATATCCTGTGTTGTACTGCATGTGGTCAAAGACCCATTCTAGTTATTTGTTGGAGCTATCATATGAGAATCTCCCAGGATTTAAGGAAGCAAGATAGTGAATGGTTGGCCTATTTTTTTATTGATCCATTGTAAGACGTGTGTGTGTGTATACACACTGACATATATATATATATAATATATATATATACACATATATATGTATATGTATGTCTATAAACCTATTCATACAATTATATATTTCTATCTATATAAGATATAAGATGAAAATTATTCTTTAAAACCACATTATTAAAACATATGGGATAACATCACATCTGAAGGTTGGAAGAGCAGCTTCAAGCTTCTAGAATTATACATGTTAGAGAGATAGTGGCCTTATGTCATTGTTAACTTTATTTAGGAATAGACTGCTCAGGTAACTAGGTGATAGTCTCCCTGGTATTATATAACTGATCTTTTGATGATGACCAATGGAATCCTGATTGCTATATTCAGATGGAATTCACCCAAAGCATTCTTATTATTCAACAAATATATACCATATACTTTCCTTGGACACTGGGGAGAAAGTGAGGAATGAGTAAGTAAAGTATTCTGTGTGTCCTAATGTTGCTTATAGAATAGATATCTAGCAATGACTATAACTGGAGAGTTTCTTTAATAGATATTTGATCAGTATAAGAAAATATATGTATTATATAATATGTTACTATTATGTATAGATTATATGTTACTATATAGCTAATATAAATAGAATTAACAAACTATAGGTGATATAGAGTGAAGTTCTGATAATAATTTTTAACCTATTTGTAGCTTTCATTGAATAAAGTATTAAGGGATTTATGCACATTCTGTCATGCATTCATAATAATACACATAAGGTAGCTACTGATAGTATCAACATGAAATTGATCAGAACATGAGGAGAGCGCTTAACTTCTAGGTCAATTGTCACCCATAAGTGACAGAAGTTTGTCAGCATAGGTTTTCCATCACAGATGTGATGTGCTGACCTATCACAGAATTCTTCCTGTTAAATGAACTGGTGAAATCTCTAGAAGTCTGTTCTAGTCTGCTTCAGGTAATGCTTCTTATGATCACAACTTCGGATCCTGAACTGACTTTCACCTATGCTGTGCTATTCTGCTTTCTTTGTAGGACGGTTGGTTGGTCGGTTTTACTATTTGCAGAAAGTGCTTAAAATTTTGGTTTGTAATTGCTCACTGCTTTGTGACTATGTTTAACAGAGCTTGCTTTACTCCAGTCGTCTTTGCTAAATGCCCACTTCCAGGTGTTCATCACCCCTGCAACGTCACCTCTTTCTATTTTTGTGTCCTTGTAACTTTCTCTCCACTTTCTACCAATATGTGCTGGCTCATGCTGCAAGGTAGTCTTGTGAATTGGGCAGGACCTGATACTTAGAGGATAAGAACCCATATGAGTCTTCAAATTACCTCTTTTATATACATACCCCCACCGTACCACTTTCTGGGAAGGATGCCTTTCCACCTGTGTATCCTCAAGCCCTGGTACACTGCTTGTCTTGGGTGGAGTAGGCCATCAATAAATATGGAATGATAATTGGAATAAATATATTTACTTAAATGCAAACATATTTAATTTGGAAATTCATTCTTCTTTTCATAATATACCAAACTTTTTTGGGGAAAAATTATCTCTCTCCAATGGTCATTGAGTTTGAGTATTCAAAGTAGTGTGCCCTCTCCTAGGCAAATGACACAAGTCAGGAAAATAAGTGTCTGTCACTGTCTCTGTGCATGTCTGTGTCTGTGCATGTGTCTCTTTTTCCGTGTGTCTCTGTGTGCATGTCTCTGTATGTCTCTTTCTCTGTATCTCTCTGTGTGTGTGTCTCTCCTCCTCCATGTGTGTCTCCCCTTCTGTATCCCTCTGTCTTGGTGTATGTCCCTGTATCTCTCTCTGTCTCAGCGTGTGTCTGTGTATCTCTGTTTCTGTGTAGCTGTGCCCCTGTGTCACCCCCTCCCTCACTGTCTCTGTGTTGCCCTCTCCCAGCCCTCCCTGTGTTCCTCTGAAGTCCCTCCCTCTGTCTCTGTGTTCCCCCCTTCTCTGTCCCTCTGTCTTTCTGCACCCCCCATGCTTCTGTATGTGTGTCTGTCTCTCTCTGTGGCCCTGTATGTGTGTCTGTCCATGTGTATCTGTCTCCCTCTACGTGCATGTGTCTGCATGCATGTGCTAGTCTCTATGTGCCTTTCTTTGTGTGTGTGTGTCTCCTTGTGCATATAGTGTCCATGTACATGTGTGTGTCTATCTCTGTGTGTCTGTCTGTCTCTTAGAATTAGAGTCTAAAAAGGACAAAGATGGGGAGGAATGGTCAAAGTTCATCCATTCTAGTGTAGACTTCAAAGTATGTGTGTCTTAAGTATTCTGCTTCCTGTCGTTTCCTGAGCCTTACGAGTTCTATTTATTTTTTAACAGCATTAAGATATAATTTACAAATAATAAAGTGCACATATATAAATGCATAATTTTAAAAATGTTGACCTATATATCCCCCCATGAAACCATCATCAGAATCAAAATAATGAATATATTACATTACCCAGAACATTTTCATTTTAGCCCTTCATAATCCCTCCCTCTTATTTTTCAGCACCCCATCCTCTACCAAATTTAGCAAATACTGATCCTCTTCCTCTCAGTATACGTAAGTTTGTACTTCCTAAACTTTTTAAATACATGGTATCATGAATTAGGTGCTCTTTCTTTTGGTCTGGATTTTTTCACACACCATAATTATTTTGAGATCCATCCATATTGTTGTATATTTCAGTAGTCATTTTGCTGGTGCTGAATAGTATTTTTTTTTTTAAATATTTATATATTTTTGAGAGAGAGAGTATATGAGCAAGTGGGGGAGGGGCAGAGACTGAAGGGGACAGAGGATCTAAAACAATAGGCTCTGCTCTTGACTGCAGAGAGCCTGATACAAAGCTTGAATTCACAAACCATGAGACCAGGACAGATAATGCTTAACCCACGAAGCCACCCAGGCACCCTGAATAGTTTTCTATTATGCATTCACCTGTTGATGGGTTTGGGGTTGTTTTCAGGTTTTGGTTATTAGAAACAAAGCAGATATAAACATTTTTATAAAACTCTTTGTGTAAACATAGGCTTTCTTTCTCTGGGGTGACTTCTTGGGGTGGAAATGGTTAGATCCTATGGTAGATGTGCGTTTGACTGCTTTAAGAAACTGCCGAACTATTTTCCAAAACAGTTGTATCATTCCAATATTAAAGTGTTTACTTCATTTTGAGTTAATTTATTGTACAGAGTGAAAGGTATACATAGAGGTTGATTTTTTTTTTTTTTTTTTGGCATATGGATATCCAAGTTTTTAGGCCTCATTTTTCATAAAATATTTTCTCTGTTAATTTATCTTTGTTCCATTAAAAATCAGTTGCACATATATGTATGTCTATTTCTGGGCTTTCTATTTTCTCCATGAATCTGTTTTTTTTTTTTTTTTTTCTAATTTTATTCCAGTATCACAACTCTCTTAGTGTAGCTTTACAATGTTTTGAAATCCAGTGTTCTTAGTCGTCCAAATTTGTCCTGACTTTTAAAGCTTATTTTGGCTATTCCAAGTCCTTTGCTATTTCCATATGAATTTTAGAATCAACTTGTCATTTTTTTTTCACAAAATGTTCTACTAAGATGTTGTTTTTTATTGTATTGAAACTGTACCTTAATTTTAAGAGAATTAATATCCTTAATATTGGGAACTTTAACACATGTTCATGATTTCTCTCAATTTATTGAGCAATCATTTGTAGAATTTAATATGCAGGTCTTTCACATCAGTTGTCAAATTTACCTCAAGTATTTCATATATTCTATTATAAAGGGTTTTTTCAACTTCACTTTTAATTGTTCATTGCACATATATAGAAATAGAATTGGTTTTTCTGTACTTACCTGTGTCCTGCAGTTTTGCTAAACTCCTTTATTAGTTTTAAGAGTTCTTATAGATTTCATTGGACAATATCATAGAGGATGATGTCCTATATAAATGTCAGTTTTACTTTTTTCTTCCTAATCTGGGTATTTTTTCCACCTGTCTCACTATGCTAGATAGAACCTTCAGCACAATGGAGAATGGAAGTGCTAAGAATGGACATCCTTCTCTTGTTTTCTGATCTCATGGTGGAAAGCATTTCACAATTAACTATGATGTTAACTGTAGGTTTTCTATAGATTTCCTTAGGTTGAGGAAGTTTCCTTTAGTCCTTGTTTGCTTGTAGTTTTTCTCAGAAATAGATGTCATTTTGTGTGAAATTGGATTTTTTTGCATCATTTGAGATGATTTTACATTTTCCTTTACTTTGTTAATATGATGAATAACATTGATTTACCTATTCAATATTAAACCAGCCTCTCATGCTGAGATACAATCAAGGGTACTTTGCATTCTGCTCTTTATATATTGTTGAGTTCTATTTGGTAAAATGTTTACAGCTTTTGCATCTACTTTCATATAGGATAGTTATTTCTAGGTTTATTTTAATTGTTGATGTATTTGTTCATTTAGTTTCAGGATAATATTGACCTCAAATGAGTTGAAGTATTTATTCCTTTTCATTTATTTGGAAAAAATATATGTAAAATTGGTGATTTTATTTTGTAAACGTTATGAAGAATTTCCCAGTGAAGCCATCTGGGCTAGAAATGTTCTTTGTGGAACGTTATGAAATAAAAAATTCTATTCCTTTAATAGATATGGTATAATTTGTCCATTTCTTCTTGAGTAGGCTTTGGTAGTTTTTGTCATTTAAGGAATTCTTTATTTCATCTAACTTGAACTTGTTGGCATAAATAAATAACATTAGATTGTAACATTAGATTATATGTCACTTTTCTAATTTCTGATATTGGTAACTTGTGTTTCTGTTTCTGGTCCACTTGGCTAAAGTTTTATTAATTTTAGTGAATTTTTTTTATACAAGAACTAGCTTTTTGTGCCACTGAATTAATCTATTTTTTCTCTTTAACTGATTTCTGTGTCTAGCATTTATTATTTCTTTCATTTATGTTAAGTTTAATCTGGTTTCTTAATGTGAAACCTGAGGTCATTTATTTAAGAACTTTCCTTTTTCTAGTGCTGTAAATTTTCCCAGTACTGCTTTTGCAATATCACAAAAGTTTGAATAGGTTGCATATTAATTTTTTAGATCAAATACTTTATAATTTCTTATTTTATTTCCTATTTAATCATGTGTACTTTGGTTTATAAATATTGTGGATTTTTGAGACCTATTTTTTTTTAATGATTTCTTATTTAATATCACTGAGATGAGAGAGCATATTTTGAATGACACAAACTCTTTAAATGTTATTGAAACTTGGGGCACCTGGGTGGCTCAGTCAGTTGAGTGTCTGACTTCAGCTCGGGTCATGATCTCATGGTCCCTCAGGTCAAGTCCTTCATTGAGCTCTGTGCTGACAGAGCCTGGAGCCTGCTTCAGATCCTCTCTGTCTCTCTCTCTCTCTGTCCCTTCCCTACTCACATACTGTCTCTCTGTCTCTCTCAAATATAAATATTAAGAAAAAGACTTTAAAAGTTATTGAAACTTGATTTATGGTGCAGAAAATGGTCTATCTTGGTAAATGTTCTGTATGCACCTGGAAAAAAGTGTGTATTTTGCTGCTGTTGGGTGTTATCTAAATGGCAATTGGGCACACTTCATTCATAGTGTTGTTCAAATCTTTTCTTTGCATACCGATTTTCTATTTATATGTTGTATTGATTGAAGGAAGGCTATTGAAATGTCTGACTATAATTATGCTTTTATTTATTGTTCTTTTTAGTTTTATTAGTTTTTGCTTCATATATTTTGAAAAACTTTTATTAGGTGCATATATACTTAGGTTTACTATATCTCTTAATAAGCTGGCCCATTTATTAAATGATATTCTTTATCTCCATTTTTAAATCTATTTTTTCTGACACTTAATGGGCATTCCACCTGTCTTATTAGCACAGCATAACTTTTTTCATCGTTTTACTTTTATCCTATATTTTTCTGTGTATTTGAATTGTGTCTCTTATAGGCAACAAGTAGTTGGGTCTTGTTCCCACCCCCATCAGACCATTTATACCTCTTAATTTGGAATTGTACCACATTTAATGTAATTATTTATATAAACCTCTGTTTTCTACCTCCTATTTGATATGTAAAAAAAAAAAAATAGTGTTTTAGGAAGTGGTTGAAAAATATCTACTCATACAGATTTTCAGCTGAGATTCCAGAACCTGAACTGCCTTGCTCCTTATGTTGTCCTTTGATTTCTTTTGTTGTTGTTGTTTTTATTGGATCACGTTTCCTCTCGTTGATTTCTGCATGAGAGTCTGTATCTTAAGCTGTGGTATCCTTTTTGTTTTGTTTTGTTTTTTCTGTCCTAGTTTCTAGTTGAGTGCTTGTGATATATTTTTAAATGTTGGGTTTAACAAAAATGCTTTGTATATGTTAAATATTTTTATTGTTTTGTTTTTATTTTCTTAGTTGGATTATTTCCTATAACTGTACTATCTCAATGACTGTTTTAGAGGTTATAATATGTATATATTTTCTAAGTTACCATTCTTGATGGTCTTGACTCTGTGTTGAAGATGCAGATTTATCTCTTATCACTTCTGTCAAATGTGGTTTAACATCATTTATATTGTCAATATTTTAGTGATAAATTTTTATGTATTGAAATATCTTTGCCTTTGTTTTTGAAATATATTTTGCTGGGTGTAGAATTCTAGGTTGACCCTCCCTTTTTTTTTTTTCCCTTTAAATACTATAAACATGTTGCTCCACTATTTTCTCACTTGCCTTGTTTCTAGCAATAAATCTCCCATCCTTAATCTTATTTTTCTTTCTTTTTTTTTTTTTTTTAAGTTTTCTTTTTCTTTGAGCCATTGGTTGTGATGTACCTTGTGGTTTTTATTTTCTGTGGGTGGGTGGGTGTATGGGTGGGTGTTTATTGATTTCATTAGGTTTCTTGGAGGTATAGATTATTATCTTATCACATTTAGAAAATATTTGGCCAGTTTTTGTTCAAATATTTTTCTCCCATACCATCTTTCAGGGACTCCAATTAAATCTATATTAGCCTCTTTGAAATACTACAGATACCTGATATTCTGTGCATGTTTAAAATTATTATCTTTGTATTTTATTTCGGATTGTTTCTATTATATCTGAAGTTCACTACTTTTTTCTTCAATACCTAGTATGCCATTAATCCCATCTATCTCATTGTATAATATCATCTATCTATATTGTGGTTCTTATGTGAGAGTCCTAATTTGGGTCATCTTTATATCTTCCACTCCTTTTTGTCTCAGTTCAACTTTTTAAACATTTGGAATACATTTGCAACAACAGTTTTAATGTCTTTGCCTGATAGTTTATCATCTGTGTCAGTTTTGAATCTCTTTTAACTCATTGGTTTATCATCATAAAGGTTGTTTATTCCTGATTCTTTGCATGTCTGGTCATTTTTATTGGATGGCATACATTGTGAATCTTAGCCTGATGAATGCTAGATATTTTTGTATTCACATAAATATTATCAAGCTACTTTCTGAAACACAGTCAAATTTCTTAGAAACGGCCTGATACTTTTGGGTCTTACTTTTAAGGTTTATTAAGCAGAACTAAAGCAGTACCTAGCCAAGGACTAATTATTTTCCACTACTGAGAAAGATTGTTCTCAGAAATCTACCACTGTCCTTTGAAAGAATAACCTCTCTTTGAGTAAAATAAAGAGATTTATGACATTGGTTACAAAGCTTAAAGCAGCAAGAGTCACAGATGACTAAGTTTTCAAGTCTGGCAGAATATAAATGTACCACTGATAAAACAGAAAAGTCACTAGTTGGAGTCAGAGTAAAGTGTTGGGCAGGGGGGAAGTAAAAATAAATACAACTCTATGTGCATGGATTTTTAAATCTCACAAATAAAAACTGCAACTGTATGTTGTCTTCATTCATCACATTGAGGAATATTTTTTTAATTATAAAATCTTTTTATCAAACATTTACTTAACATGCATCCTTCTGCCAAATACTATTTCCACAGCCATGTTAATGTGTGTATACCCTTTCAATTTTAGTAGTTCACACATTTAATCATGGGTGAAACAAGAGAGACTTAAATGAATTTCCACAAATTCAGAGTCAAATGCTCAAGATGTGAAAAATATACCAGATTCTGAAACTAATTAAAATATGCAAGGAACATGTTAAAATACATTTCCTATTGTAAATTAAACTTTACCTAAGAGCTATCCAGCATAAGAAAAGTTTTGAAGAAAAACATCTAGCAAAATGTTTCTGCCTAATTCCCAGAAAATATGGAGCACTGTGCATGGTTATAAGTTATGTTTCTAACACAAGCCAATATACTTTCCTTAATTTGCTTGGCTAAGACCTAGTTATTTAGTGATAATGTAACACATTCAAAGGGATAGGGAAAGAACACTCGTCAGCATCCACCACTGCCGTGCAATAAAATTCCAACTTTTTTAAAGAAGAAAAATATAGCATCAAACATAAAAACCTGGGATAAAACCCACAATATGAAAGTAACTGCCTTAATGAAATATTAAAATTGCATCAGGAATACTGTTCTGGCATTAAAAATAAACAATAACATTTTTTCTAGTTATGGTTCACTTCAATTCTTTAAAAATTAATTATTACCTCTTTAAATATTTGATTAAATTAGATTTCAGTGGGCTACCACTATCCACAAAACACAGGGTATGGTGTATAAATTCTCATATCTCAATTTCTGATGTACTTTGTCATGTTATTTAATTCTGTGATGACTTACTCTACTTTTTATTTTTTTTACTTTGGTAGCTTTATAAAATGAGCACGACTAAAGCTCTCTTATTTTGAGTGCAAATATAGTATATTATTAAGCTCCATAAAAAGTAAAACAAAACAAAACATAACAAAAACCTGTGACAATAATATTTGATACTTTCCTATCCTATATTGCCTAACTTTCTCACAAAGTCCATTGCAATTCCACTCCTGAATCCTATCCTTTAAATCCTATATGATTGTAAGGCAAGAGTCCTACAGCCCAGCTTTAATAGTATATACAATTTGGCTGCCAAGTCAAACATTTTTCACACCTATCTATAACTAGCAATTAAAAACACTTTTTAAGGAAAATAAGCATTCTGAACTGTGGTTCAATTTTGAACTGTGATTCAATTTCTCTAGTTTCAGAGTAAATTTTTGACCCTGCTCTATGTTTAGAGATGTGGCACATAGATGTAATCTTGCCATTAGTATGTTTACTGAGCCACTGTTTTTCATTTCAGAGAATGGTCTTAACATTCATATTGTGCTTAAATTTGCACAACTATACTTGTTTAATTTCAATTGTCAGTCAATGAGCTTTGGAAATTATGCCTCAGAGGACAGCCAGAGGAAACTGTTTACCAGGTTATCTACATTAATTTTGGAGAAAAGAAAAGGAGTTATCAGGTTAGATTGAAGAATGAAGATATGGAAGACATGAGGGGACTTTTATTTAGACAAAGCTTTAATTGGTTTAATTTCTCACATATTAAGAAAAAAAACTTTATGACCCAGTGATAAATGAGTCCGTTTTCTCCAAACTAAACTCACAAGGTGTGACAAACTAGTTTTTTCCCCCACTAGTTCTTACATTTTATTTCCTAGCTCAGCCACCAGAATTGTAATTTTGCGAATCACTCAACCTGTGTTAGACTCAACACCCTACTCCCACCCCAACTTTGGTGTCCCCCATGTACACTTTGTTGCCAAGCAGAGTAGAGCAGATTACGTGGTGTTCCTCAATCCACAACTCTATAATGACTCCATAATCTATTCTGGAAGGAGAAGAAATAGACAGCCATGTTGATGATTTTAGCCCTCTGGCCATAGTTTATTGGATTAAGTATAGACACCCTACTTAAACTATAATAATCTTTTCTCAAGAATGTGAAGTAACAGATGCAGAAGTTCTATAATAACTGTAGTTCTTTGGAAAATGAGATGTTACATCGTTTCAATATCCAAAAGGAACTTGAATCAAGGAAATTCAGTCTTGTTAAAAATTAGAATAAAATAGAAGTACAGAGACAAAAAGACTTCTGAAATGATGTAGGCCCAGAAAGATAGGGAGGTTAGTGTCAATTTCTTATCATCCAGTCCATTTTTTGTCCCCACTGAAGCCCAGGTATGCTTCCTGGTTTTGGATTCCAAGAGATGCTGTTGTACACTTCTATTTAGTTCCCCTCTAACCTTGTTGACTGAGCTGGTTTATGTCTTGAACTACTATTTCTCACAATTAAAGCCTTGACTAAAATGTTATGAGAATATCTCCTCACATTTCTTGTGACTGTACTCTTCCATGGTTAGTAGTGCCTTCACACTTTGAGTAATCACTTCTGTTACAGCAAATACTCAGTGCCCAGGAGGAGACAAGCGGCATGCACTCAGGGAATCAGGAAAGACTGTTTGTTTCACACCCGTACCAGCCCAGTGGAATCACCTCCAAAGGCCGAACCCTGAGCCTTGGTGTTGGCCTCTTTTTATGGGTGGGATTTCAGGGTCTCAAGAGAGAAAAACAAAAAACAGGGGCAGGGAACAAAGAGAAAAACAAAGAAAACAAGAGAAAAAAACAAAAGGGGCATCAGTTGTGCTACATGGGCAGTTAGCAGATGCAGGAGGCAAGCAAGATTACAGAAGCCAAAAGTATGCAAAGGGAGTATCTGGCCTCGGACATCTGCCGGTCCCCTTTTATATTGCTTTTACCAGCTTTCTTTCTCATTCCCCCATCTTGATTCTCAAGCTGCTGTATTAGACTTAGAGAAAATCAGTTTGTGGGGCCCAGGGAAACCTTTGCTGCCATGGGAGGAGGGGCAAAGAGTGTTCTGGCTTCTTCCTGCTGGACAGGGATGTTGAAGGGAGGAGAGAGATAGCTAGGGTTCTTCATCATCCAAAGGAGTGTAGCAACAGCTAGAATGGTCCAACTGGAGCATCATCTGGAGTTTTATAGCTTCTAGGCAAGAGGGAAAAAAACGTGGTTAGCATATTAAGAATACAAGGACCAAACAGGAGGGCTATGAAAAGCATTAGGAGAGGACCAGATAAGGGGAGGAGCCAGGGTACCCAATTCCATATATTGCTCCAGGAGTTCCATGAGTCTGCTAATTCCTGCCTCCATTTGTTGATTTGCTTCTCTAGCTGCTGGACCGTATCTCGGACTATCCCTGATTGGTTGACATAGAAGCAACATTCTTCATTTAGGAAGAGACATAGCCCTCCCCTTTTGGCAGTTAGCAGGTCCAGCCTTCTTCTGTTTTGTAAGACTACCGCTGCTAGGGAGTCTACTTGGTCTTAGATTTGGTGACCTGTTCTATGCCATCTGTTAGGTCCTTGGATAATTTATGCTAATAAGTGGTTGAAGAGACCATTCCTCCTGTTCCCATGCCCATCCCTACCATTATCCCCAAGGAATCAGCAGGGGTATGACTTGAATGGCTCCTCTTGATTGAGTGTATGCTGCCGAGGGTACTATAAGAGACTGATTGTTGGGTACAGTGCTTATTTGAGGAGTGAGGAAGGCCAGGTACAGATGCCAGTCCAGTTGACCAGTAGACCCACATAGGTGTCTGGCCCCCACATAAAGAGAAGCCCCGGAGGGGCTGACACCAGGGTTGGGTTGTAGAAGATGATTGAATTTCTGACGGTCAAGAGTCTGGTTGCATTGGCCAATGGTCAGATTGCCGACTGGCTCCATTCCCATTTTGTTTGTCAGGCACCTGGGAGCTGGTTGGGACAGTTTGACTCCAGTTGGTACGGGTCTCACCACGTGGGGGTCTGGGTCTTTAGCTAACAGGGTAACGGTTACAGTTGCCTGTGTTATAGGAGTAGCTGTGTAACAAGAGGATCCTGTGGACAAGCAGAGCCAGCAGGTTCTGGCCAGGCTGGGATTGGTATTATTGAGGAGGCGAGGTGTTGCATTTAATATTTGGTCTAGATGGGGATCTAAGACAAATGGCCTATCTGATTCATGGAGGTTGAAGGATTAGGTCAGAAGTGACCCAGCAGGCATGAGGAACTTCAGAGTAGGTTGGATCAGAGAGCCCCCAGTGGCGTTTTATTTTTATTTTTCCCACCCCCAAATTTTTTCTGCTTCTGGTACAGGGAGTGACCCTCTTGGTAATGTAACATCTATTCGGTATGCAGGGATGATACATGGTGGCACAGGGGCATGGCGGTGGTGTCATTTTATCTCTGTGGACTGGAGCAGCAGGAATTTGTAGAGGGGGAGGGGTTGGAGTAAAAGTTGGGAAGGGTACAGGGGGAGGATTGGAGTAAAAGTTGGGAAGGGTACAGGGTACAGTGCAACCCTGTGCGCCTGTACCATAAGTTTGACCCTCATGAAGACAGTAGATGGGGTTCAGCGGTTGGGAGCAGAGAGTGGCCCTTTGGGCCTTGGGGGAATGATAAGTCATGCATTTGCATGGCAGGAGTAAGAAGATTCTTTTTGGACAGGTTAGGAACAGGAATATGTGCAACAGGGACAGGAGATAGGGCGATCCCATCCTGGGGTAGGAGACTGTTACAAGGGCAGAGAACAATATACAGAGGAGGACATCAGTCATAACTCAGATCACATACATCTAAGGAGAATAAGGCATCCTGACACTCATAAGTAGAGGGAGGCTAACAAGAGTTTGTGACTGAGGAGCCAGTCTGTGGGAGTAACTTGGGTTAGCCCCATAGCAAAGAGTATAGCAGCAAGTATGAAAAGAGAAAGAAGTAGGGGATGGCAATGAAATCTGAGAGAATGATTTGCTAGAGTTCATTTAAGTTGCTTGGTGATTTCCTCAAGCTTCTGGTTACAGAGAATTCTCAGGTGTTGGCTGCAGGCCTCTTATCATCTGCTATCTTCTTAAGGGTGATCTGTAGAGGATTGTTCTGCTTAGCAGTTACTTTCCATTTCAAGTGGTTGTTAGGTGATAGATAGGGTGTCTTTACTTGAGAATGGTGGATCCAGGCAGTTAGTCCTGCAACCTTGAGAGCTGTGGGTGTGGTTAGCACAACTAAATAGGGTCTCTTCCAGGTAGGTTTGAGTGGTTCCCTTTTCTAATCTTTTATCCAAACCTGATCCCCAGGTTTGTGAGGGTATATACTTATTCCTAGGAAAATAAGTATCTTGTCTGTCACCATCTATGTATCTCAAATACAGTTTCTCCTAATCCTTGTCATTGTTTTTGTATTTCTAAATTCCCTAGTTCTGTCAAGGTCCTCCTGAACTTGACTAGTGGAGGGGGTCTTCCATATAGGATCTCGAATGGGGAGAATCCTATTTTTGCTTGGGGTATACAGTGGGGGGAGAGCTAGGGATAGTATATCTGGCCAGGGCAAGTTAGTTTTCTGGCAAAGTTTTGCCATTGCTGATTTAAGGGTCCAGTTTATACATTCCACTTTTTCTGAACTCTGGGGCCGATAGGCTGCGTGGAAGTTCCACTGGATACCTAGGGTTTTGGCTACTTGTTGCACCACCTCTGCCACAAAATCTGGACCATTGTCTGAGCCTATGGTTAATGTAATGGCATTCCATGTCCGGGAACGATATCCCTTAGCAAGGCCTTGGTTACTTCTCTTGCCTTTTCAGTGCATGTGTGATAGGCTTCAACCTAGCCCGAAAATGTGTAAATGAATACCAAAAGATATTTGTATCTATATGGCATTATTTGGGTAAAGTCTACCTCTAAATCTTCGAAGGGTGTCTGACCACAGTGTTGGATTGCCATGGTCCCAGTGGGGTTTTGTTTGGCGCCATTTTGAGTGCAGAGGAGGCAGTGTTGAGAGATCAAGGCACAGAGGGATGGGAGTTGGGCAATTACATAGTAACAGCTTAATAAGGTTTCAAGGGACGGTTTTTTCCTAGGTGGGTGAGATCATGCTGTTGGAGAACCACCTGGTGGGCTAGCTGCTCTGGTATGTAGGCTCTTCGGTCTGGTAATACCCACCATCCTTCTTTTGTCTGGCCTCCTTTTTCCTGTTGTGCTTATTTTGTTTCTTGGATTGTGTACCTTGGGGGAAGTTGGCAGTTCCGGGGCCAGCATGATGTTTGAGAGAGTTGTTTGTTTTCCTGCTGCTTGTTTAGCTGTGGCGTTAGCATGTCAGTTACTATCTGACACTGAATCCTTTCCTGTTTGGTGTCCCTTGCAGTGGATGACTTCCGCCTTCCTTGGTTCCCAGACTGTCCTTAATAGTTTTAGGATTTCTTCCTGATTTTTGATTTCTCTTCCTCCTGTGGTCAAAAGTCCTTTCTCCTTGTATAGAGCCCCATGTACATGTAGAGTGGAAAAGGCGTAGCACGAGTCAGCGTATATGTTGGCCCGTTTGTCTTTACTCAGTTCTAGTGCTCTTATTAGGACCCACAGTTCTGCTCTTTGGGCTGACCATTGTGGCCTATGGAAGGGCCTTTGCTTCTATGACCTCAAAATCAGAGACTACCGTATAACCAGTGTATCTTTTGCCTTTGTTCGTGAAGCTGCTGCTGTCAGCATATAGGATGAAGTCAGGATTTTGTAAGGGCCTGTCTGATAGGTCGGATCAGCTAAAATAGACTTCATCAAGTACCTCTAGACAATCACGCTCTCAGGGCCCCACCACTGTGGGCAAGAAAGTGTCAGGGTTTAGGGTTTTTATGGCTTCCAATCTTAATCGTGGGTTCTCACATAGCAGTTCCTGATGTTGTGTCATCTGAGCCTGAGTTAGCCAGTGTTGCCCTCTGGCATCATCAGGGTAATAACAGAATGGGGAAACTCAATGTTCACGTTTTGCTCTAATGTGAGTTTGTCTGCTTCCTTGATTAAAAGTGTGGTGGCTACCAGGGCCCTCAGACAGAATTGCCATCCTGCTGCAACTGAGTCAATCTGCTTTGAAAGGTATATGCCCCTGTTCTCTGTTAAGGTCAAAATTTCTGGGTGAGAACTCCCAGGGCCATCCCATTCTTTTCATGTACAAACAGGTTAAAATCTTGTGATACATCTGGGAATCCTAAGGCCACTGCCTCTGTGAGTTTTGTTTTTGTGGTTTTGATTGCCTTTTCTTGATTAGGGCCCCAGAAAAGGGGTGCCTTTTCTTCTCCCTTTATTGCCTCCTGTAGAAGTCTAGCGAACTCTGAGAATCCAGGGATCCATATTTGACAGAATCCTGCAGCTCCCAGGAACTTTCAGACTTGCCGGTGGGTAGTAGGAACCAGAATGGTACAGACTGCCTGTTTCTATTCGGCTCCCAGCATCCGTTTGCTCTGGGTAATGTTGAAGTCCGAATATTTAACTTCTTGTCGGCAAATCGGTGCCTTTTTCTTTGACACCTGGTATCCCGCCTCTGCTAGTAGCCTGGGTAGGGTCCTGGTTCCCTCCAAGAACTGGGTCTGTGTGTGACTGGCTAGCAGGAGATCATCCATATATTGGAGTAGGACACATCCTAGGTCCCATCCCAGAAACCTGGCTAAATCAGATGCCAGTGCCCCAATGAATAAGTTTGGTGAATTTTTGAATCCTTGCGGCGATCTAGTCCAAGTGAATTGTTCCTTTGCCCCTGTGGTAGGGTTTTCCCATTCAAAAGCAAATAGGGGTTAGCTATTAGATGCTAGCTGGGAGATAGAAGAAGGCATCCTTTAAATCTAGACATGCGAACCATCCTGCTTCCAAGGGTGTAAGTCCTAGTAGAGTGTATGGATTAGGCGATGCTGAATGCAGCATGACAACTGATTCATTAATGGCTCTTAGGTCCTGTGCGGGGTAGTAATCATTTGTCCCAGGCTTTTTCATTGGCAACACGGCAATATTCCATGGGGACTAGCATCGTTTTAGAAGTCCCCGTTTGAGTAGCCTGTCCCAAGTGCATCTGGATCCCTAGGCGTGCCTCTTTGGGACCATATATTGGCATATTTTGACAGGTTGGGCCCCAGGCTTTAGGTCAATTAATATTGGGGGGTGGTTTTTGCCAGACCAGGGGTGGTTCCTTCCACCCAAACTGAAGGGCATTCAGTTCCTAGCTCGGGGACTGCAGTTGGCTCTCTGGGAGGGGAAGTCTATAATATCCATTCCTCTTCCTGTGGAATTGTCAAGGACAAAATCATGGGTTGGACCTTTTTATTTAAGTGCGATTGTGTCTGTCCATCTGAGATGAAGGCTGTTTCTGTATCCAACTTGGCTAGGAGGTCTCTACCTAATGGTGAGACCAGGCAGCCATGTAGATACAGGAATCTATGAACTATTTGGTGACCCCCCCCACCCCCCCAGCTGGCATTGTCAGGGACCACAAAATGGCCTTTGGGTTTGCATCCCAGTAGCTCCTATGATGGTGACCTCTTGACCTGAGAGAGGTGCCACCTTGTATGGCACCACAGAGTGGCCCCAGTGTTGATCATGAAGTCTATTGTCTGGCCTCCACCTTCATTTTGGCTGTGGACTTATGGAGACCTAGTTGGATGGAGCCTGGTCCTTCCTAATCAGAATCCACTCCTGCCAGTCCAATCAGGTCAGCCTCCAATAGTTCTGGTTGGTAGCAGCTGGGTAGAGTGGATTTGGTTTTCCTTTTTGACAGTTGGGGCATTCATTTTTCCAGTGTCCAAATTCTTTTCAGTAGGCACATTGATTCCATCCCAGTGATGCCCTTCTTTTTTGTTCTTGAATCCCTAGTGGTTTCCATGGGGGCCCTTCTGGAGGGGGTGGTCATCCCAAGGCTGCAGACAGGAGAGCTGCCTTTTGTTTCATTCTTCGGTTTGCCTCCTTTCTGGCAGCTTGATCCCGATTTACAAAAACTTTGTTCGTGATTTCCAATAATTTGGTGGTGATCTTTCCAGTGAATCCATTCAATTTTTGGAACATCTGTCTAATGTCACTTTGGGCCTGTCCCACGAAGGCAATATTGACCATGCACTGATTTTGGGGGGCTTCTGAGTCAAATGGGGTGTAAACTGTGAAGGCTTCACATAATCTTTCATAGAAATCAGCCGGACTCTCTTCTGGCTTTTCGATGACCCCAGATACCTTTGCCATGTTGATGGCTTTTTGGCCCCTGCTTTTACTCCCTGGAGAAAGATGAGTTGGTATCTTTCTAATCTGGCCCTTCCCGCCTCTGTGTTGGGGTCCCAGCAGGGCTTCTCTTCTCTTCCATGCCCAAGCCTCAATGTCTAGTTGCCCATCTGATGCCAGAGTCTGGAGCCATTTTCTGGCTTTGGTGGCAGTTTTTTGGTACTCTTCCATGTTGAAAGGGGTAAGCAGACGCCACTTACATTTGACCTAGGCAGAGCTGTGAGTCTGGGTATGGATTCTAGGAGATCTATCATCATCTGCAGCTTCTCAGAGTAGGGCAGCATGTGGTGTGTCCAGTTGAGGAGGTCAGTAGTGGAGAACGGTTCGTAGTAGAAAACCGATTCCCCCTCTTGTAGGGTCCCGTTGGGGCCTGTTCTCTGGGGACCCCTAGTCTCCCGCAGTGGCATCTGCATTGCCATTGAGGGCCTTGGACCTTGAGCCACGGACCTAATGCATCTTCCTGCCAGTTCAGGTGTCCCTGGTTCGGTCAGAATGGCTGCTGGCGGATGTGAAACTTATGGGGGTGGACTATCAGGCAGGTGAGGTTCCTCTCCCTCTATTGATAGGGTGCTGGGGCCATATGGTGGCAGAAATGGAGGGACTTCTTCTGAATTTTCTTGGAGGATGGGGGGCAGTTTTTTCCTGCTGTGAGGTCCTCTTCTTGGCCTGTGCCACTAAGACCCTACAGTGTCCCTTACTATTAATGCGGAACCGAACCCAAAGAGGCTTGACTTGGGCTATTTCCAGCTGCTTATCAATGTATGGGAATTGATCTGGGTGGCTAGGGTTTCCACTAACTACTTTATAAACAGACTGTGGGGACATCTAGGGGGCCAACCTACACCAAATGTAGGCCATTCTGATTCACAGAGGGTGTGTAATTTCTCGGGGATCAATTTGACCCCATAGTCACCTGAAAATCCCTTTTTAAAACTCGTAATGATATACTCCAAAACAGTTGGTTTTGAGGAATTTCTCCCCATCCTGGTATCCTAGATGGATCCCTCCCAGCATATAGTGTCACAGGATACACACAAGGGAACAGGTCACTTCATCCTCCTGGCCTCTTCCCTCATGCGGACTTAGATGCCTCTTAGCATTGGCAGGTCAGTATAAACCCCTGACTCAGATCAGGCCTTTGTGGACCTGATTCTGCCTTGAGCCACATGAGGTCATCACTGAATCGCAGAGTAGGACCCACTCAGGCTCCGTAGCCAACACTGTGGAGCACGGGCCCTCATGCACACATTCAGACAGATTGCAGACTTCTACCAGGACTTCCCTGTGTGGTAACTATGTCGCCTGGGAGGTGATCAAGCTCCCCTTCCCACTCTAGGACGGGCCCTAGGGGCCCTAGTCCTGGGTCCTAGGGCCCTAGGGCCCTAGTCCTGGGTCCCTGGGGACCCTTACCAGATCTGATGTTCCATCTGGCAGAATTTTCTGATGCCCCCTGGATTCCATTCGAGTGCAGCAGGGGCCGACTATTGCCAGGCCCAGTGAGGGTCAGGGTCCAGTGAAATCACCAGCTGCATGCCTTCCTTTCCCTGTCAGGGGCCTGCGATGAGTGGCCTCTCCATTGGCCCCCTACATTGACGGCTCAAGGGGCCAGCAGGGGTGTTGGTTTCCCAGCCAATGCACCAAAAATGTTACAGCAAATACTCAGTGCCCAGGAAGAGACCAGTGACACCCACTTGGGGAATCAGGAAATACTGTTTGTTTTCACCAGTGCTGGCCCAGCTGAGTCACCTCCAAAGGCTGAGCCCTAAGCCTTGGCATCAGCCTCTTTTTATGGGTGGGATTCCAGGGGCGCAAGAGAAAAGAAAAGAGGAGGGGATAGGGGTGAGGGGAAGGGAGAGAAAGGGGAGGGGGGTACTTACCAGTCATGCTATGCAGGCAGTTGGCAGATATAGGAGGCAAACAAGATTACAGAAGCCAGGAGCATACAAGGGGAGTATCCAGCCTCGGACATCTGGCTGGCCCCTTTTCTCTTGCAATTACCAACTTTCTTTCTCTCTTCTATTCACTAGGTTTTCATTCAACAGTATTTCATTGAGACCCAACTAGGAGCCAAGGATTCTTCTAAACCTAGGGTGGTGGTGTTCAACAAAAATACAGTCCCTTATCTCCTGAATTTGGAATTCAGTGGGGAAATATTAATTAATTATGTTAAATTATTATACAGTAATGAAGTGAGAAGGGCAACAAAGTGTAAGAGCATCTTTCTGTGAGTGTTTATAAAAAAAAATTGACGTAGTTTCAGGATGAACAGCTTCTTTGAGGATATGACATTTTAGCTGATATCTGCAGGAATAGTAGGTATGGATTTCCAGAAAAGGGGAGGAGCTTGGAAGTATTTTAAGAAAAGTGGGGAGAAGCTCGTAATTCCCTGTTATAAGGAAACCCAAATGATACGTGAACTAAGGTCAAATAGGGCTAGAGTGAAAGAATAAGCAGGAGATGATGTAAGATGTTATTGGGAAAATGTCCAGGGCTAGATCACACATTTAAGGGCATTAAATACGTTGGAATTTATTTCAGAATAATGGAATGCAATAGAAGGCATTAGAAGCAATGACTTGGTGTCAGTCACTTTAGTATTTTGAAAATATTATTCTGGCTGCTGTGTCGAAATTGTATTGGTGAGGGATCAGATTAGATGTGGTGGACAAATTAGTTGTTAATTATAGTGCTCCTATCCAAGAAATGCCACTAGTCTTGTAGTTTGGTATTGGAAATGGAGAAATATTTAGAAGCCCAATTAACAGGACTTGGTGATGATTTACATACAAGAATAAAAGAAGGGTTGGCCACTGTACATGACTCTTGACATTTATGGCTAATGTAACTAAACTCAGGGAAGTAACCCTTACTGAGATATTCTGAAGTTAACCAGGTTTGGAATAAATGTATAATAAAGGGATAAGTGGAGGAAAATTTATTAATTGTCAGTTAGATATGTTGAATTTGAAGTAGTTTTACATTTTGAATCAACAGCTGGCTAGGGGCACCTGGGTGGTTCAATTGGTTAAGCGTCCGACTTCGGCTCAGGTCATGATCTCGTGGTCCATAAGTTTGAGCCCCATGTCAGGCTCTGTGCTGATAGCTCAGAGCCTAGAGCCTGCTTCAGATTTTGTGTTTCCCCCTCTCTCTGCCCCTCCCCCCCTCTCAAAAATAAGTAAATGTTTTAAAAAATAAAAAAAAAAAAGGTGGTTTAATTAGAATTTCCTCCCAGGACATAGAGGCTGAGAAGCATCAATATATCAAGATAGTCATTAAAACTATGAACATAGATAAGATTACTAAGGGATAAAATAAAAGTGAGAGGATAAGGAAATCTGGGACTAAATCAAGAAGAATTCCCAAATTTTGTGGCTGGATACATGAGGGTAAACCTGAATACCATAGCATGCTAAGAGAATCTTTCAGAACGATTGGGTCACAAAGTCAAAGCAAGAAGGTATTTACAGAAAAAAGGTTGTCAAGGAAGAGGCATGCTAAAAAAAAAAAAATTAAAAAAATTAAAAAAATGTATGTACTGAATTAAATGATATTGACATTACTGTTGACCTTACTAAGAGCTGTTTCACGTAGTAATAAGGCAGAACTGAGTTGGAAGGGGTGGCAAAGAGAGTAAGAGGTACAAGAAGGAGGTAGTAAATGTTGAGCTTTCTTTCATTTTTTTTTTTTTTTTAAGTTTACCTATGAAGAGAGGGGGTGTTGTGTTGTAGTGACTAGAGGTAAATGGAGCTTCCTCTCCTCTCACTGAATATATGTACTTGGGTGCTGACTTTTAAAATACTTGGAGTATATGATGTTTTAATACAGTCATTTTGATTGAACTTGTTGGAGGTGACTATTAGAACGTTTCCAAAAGGCCCTCTTTGCAAGTAATGTACCCAACAGGGAGTTGCATCATTCCTCCCGTCCTTGAAACTAACCCTGGGTCTTGCTCCACTTTCAAGTCTGTCCCCTCTCTTACTGATTTCACAAGGCATTGTTCGTGTCATTTCATACCTTAACCCATGATGGCACTTTGGAATAAAATGAGACTACTCTTATAAATTATTAGCGTAATGCTATAATCAACACTCAAAACGAATTTGCTAACTTTAATTGCCTAATTACATAGGCAAAATAAATACATTAATTTTCATACATCGCCTGGGAAGTGTTCTCAGATATCAGGTGATGTAGGTGTGAGGAATCAATAACATTGCTGAGGGTCTAAATTTAATGAACAGGCTGGCTGGATTATCTAAAAAGTTTCCTTCCTCCTTCCTTATCTGTGGGTATGAGATACATATTACTGACAATTGATTATAAAGAACAAGGACACATTTTCGTTTTGCCAAATAATAACATATAATTTACTTTCAGGATATGCATGTGTAGGATCCCAGGAAAAACTGAAAACGAGATGCCCAGATAAGAAATACGAGCATAGTTCTGGATGAAAATAAGTGCTAAGAGGTCTTAGCCATTGGAGGATCTCCTAGGCTGCCAATTATTCCCAGTTCTTCAGATATTTGTCCATTGGTGTGTCTGCTCCTCAGCTCCTTCTTATTTTAGTTATTTTCTTACCCTGTCTTTAAGCAATGTTTAATGTGTGTGTATGTGTGTGTGTATTTTCTCCTCCACCTCAAAGCCAACTTTGAAGTTAACTGTACTTTGTGCTCTTTCCTAAATTCTGACTGCATATGGCCCAATGAGAGCCTTTCCAGTGTCTCTGTTATGACTTTTCACTTTTAGTGCATGTGGATATACCTATTATTCTTTTCTCATTTGATAATTCAAATGCCAGAGGGAGAGAATCTAATTGGTCCAGTTAATAGTTTTGAGCCAAATCACAATGTAGGATTTCTGCCATTCTGTTGTTCAGTTGCCCATGGGTCAGATGGCAGAATCATTCTTATTTAGGAGACCAGTTGACTGGAAATTTCATGTAGAAGCGTCTATGCACTTAACAGAAAATGTAGTTTAATATTGAGAGCAGGCACAGTGCTCAATAAAAACTTGTTGATACATTAGGTACTATCGGCCTATGATGCATACTCAATTCCTGCCTGCATATCAAAATCCCTTGGTGAAGGTTTTGGGAACACTAATTCTAAGGCCTCAGTCTACCTGTTCTAAATTTAGAAACTCTACGGATTCAGTTTGGCAGTCTAGTTTGTTTAAAAAGCTTCACAGTTCATCCTGATCTGTCTTGCAGTCCTGTAGGGTATTTTTTCTTCATATAAGCAGTACCTGAAGCTTTAGCAGTCTTCACTCATTTTTCAGTTTATTTTCTTTTCAAGGAGTTTACCTTTTTGTTAGATATTGACTCTCTTTCATTACGGATTGCCTAGTTACAAAGCTTTTATAGGTGTATCCATTTTCTCAGAGATTGTAAACTAGGACAAGAAAATTGGTAAACATTATAAGCCAAACATGCAACTGAAAGAGACTCCTCCTAGAAGATGGGGAATGTTGAGGGCTTTGGAATATCAGAGAAAATATGCTCCATTTAACAGGGCCAGTCATTATTTAGCATATCTGTTCTTGTGCAAATATGGGAGATTGGTGTTGCCAGAATGTCTGTTTTCCAAAGAAGATGATACAGGCTTTTATGAAAATTTCCACAGTTTCTATATTGACAACTTACTAAATTCCTTCACACATTCCCACTCTCCTCTCTGCTGGTCAAAATTTATAACAACTATATGAAAAGACATCATTGTACTGCAGTTGTTCTTAGAGAAACAATTCACTTTGAAGAAAAATACATGATACTCTACTTTGGGTATAGATAGTGAGGCCTAACAGTCAGAGTTTGTGAGAATAAAGCCATTGGCCCATCATTCTGCATTAGAAAAGAGAAATTCAGGGTGGAGTGTAGTAGGAGAAAATGGGAACAGGAAGATAACAATAATGTTGTAATCTATCTAAAGAAATATAGCCTGTGGTGTTTAGGTGAGGTTAAAATAATTTTAAGAGTCATTTATTTATTATTTATTTATTTGCACTTTTGTGATTTAATTATCTTCATTATCTCCCCAA
This sequence comes from Herpailurus yagouaroundi, assembly GCF_014898765.1. Classification (NCBI taxonomy): domain Eukaryota; kingdom Metazoa; phylum Chordata; class Mammalia; order Carnivora; family Felidae; genus Herpailurus; species Herpailurus yagouaroundi. The sequence continues at coordinate 28,436,868 of NW_024412395.1, read as the reverse complement.
ACGTGTAATACACACTTCTCCATGTACAAATAATCTCTGTAAATTGAACAAAGGAAAATTGAGCAAAAGCAGCTGAGTCCCATGTCTAGCTTTCAGCATCTCGTGGAGAATGGAAATAAGCCATGGGAATGGACATGTGTGTGGAAACAAGAGTTTACAGTTACAACAGCTGGAATCCATCCAAAGGGGATCACAAGAACCACAGACCCTGGGAATTCCCAGAACTTGGGGGGATGCCATTGAACTTCTCAGAATTTGGCATAGAGACCAAGATCCTATCCACCTCTCAATGCTAAGTCACCCTAGGTACCCTATGGGTTACAATAATAAATTGCACGTGACAGTGTTCTTGGCTCTAAATAGCTTATATATCTTATTCAAGATAGAGTTTGGTTATCCTTATCCTCTTCTCTTTAAAATCTGGTACCAAGAACTAAATATGCACAATGGTGCTTTAAATTTGAAGGATGCTGTATAGAGAGTGAAGGCCTCACCCTTGCCATGAAATATTCTAAAATGGCAAAATAACAGGAAGACAGAGAATAACAGAACCCTCCTGTTGTGACAAGTCAAATCAGGGCTTTAATGGTATGATCTTAAACTATTGATCATGTAGAGTAAGGACTGGGAGAAGCAATGAGAAAATGGTAAGCTTACTATGAGGTGTTAGATTAAGACAGGTGCAACAATTCTTACTTTTTTTTCCATGGAAGATTTTGAATAGAGATTGAATAAGAAAAAAAGAACTTCTCCGATATCTAAGTAATTATGATAAGAAATTTGAAATACGGAATTGGAAAACAAGACAGGAAATACCACCAGACTTGATGTTGAAATGAACACAAGAATGTGAATATTTGACTTTGCTGTTTGCAGTCTGACAACTATGGAAAAATTACTTAATTCTTGGTTGTCCCCTCTATAAAATGGTAGTATTTGTTCCAGTCCTCTATAGCTGTTACAAAGATAACAAGAAAGAATGTACTTAAAGTTAATTGTCACAACTGTTAAGTAACGGTTGAATGAATTAATAAGGACCATTTTTGGGGTGCCTGGGTGGCTCAGCTGGTTAAGCCTCCAGCTGTTGACTTTGGCTCAGGTCATGATCTCACATTTCATGAGATTGAGCCCCACTTTGGCTCTGCTCTGAGAGCGTGGAGATGGTTTGGGATTTTCTCTCTTCCTCTCTCTCTGCCCCTTCCCTGCTTGCTCGCTCTCTCTCTCTGTCTCTCTCTCAAAAATAAATAAATAAACATTTAAAAAGATGATTTTTAATGACTATAACTGAAATTGAATATAAATAAATGTTCTTGCAACTTGCTTAATGACCATTAATCAAAGGAATTATTTCAACTCCTGACGCACTACCTCTTAGCTTAAAAAAGTGCCTAAATCTCTTTTATTAAGTATAAGAAAAAAGATATGCATTTCTTCATCACCTTTCCTTTTCTTTTAGTCAGCAGTTAGTATACACCTTATTCTCATACTATATTTGGAATCAATGCATAATTTTTAGTTTTTATTTTATTTTATTTGCTTTTTTATTTACATCCAAGTTAGTTAGCATATAGTACAATAATGATCTCCAGAGTAGAATCCAGTGATTCGTCCCCTACATACAACAAACACCCAGTGCTCATCCCAATGAGTGTCCTCCTTAATAATCCTTTCCCATTTAGCCCATCCTCCTACCCATGAGCCCCCCAGCAACACTCAGTTGTCTATATTTGAGAGTCTCTTGTATTTTGTTCTTCTCCCTGTTTTTATATTGTTTTTGCTTCCCTTCCCTTATATTTGTCTGTTTTGTATCTTAAATTACACATGAGCAAATTTATATGATATGTTTTTCTCTAATTACGCTTAGCATAATACACTGTAGTTCCATCCATGTTTTTGCCAATGGCAAGATTTCATTCTTTTTGATTGCCTAGTAATACTCCACTGTGTGTGTGTGTGTGTGTGTGTGTGTGTGTGTGTGTGTGTGTGTGTATACAAACCACATCTTCTTTATCCATTCATCATTCGATGAACATTTGGGCTCTTTCTATACTTTGGCTATTGTCAATAGTGCTGCTATAAACATTGGGGTACATGTGCCCCTTCAAAATAGCACACCTATGGGGCACCTGGGTGGCTCAGTCAGTTAGGCATCCAGCTTCAGCTCAGGTCATGATCTCACAGTCTGTGAGTTCAAGCCCCGCGTCAGGATCTGTGCTGACCGCTCAGAGCCTGGAGCCTGTTTTGGATTCTGTGTCTCCCTCTCTCTCTGACCCTCCCCCATTTGTGTTCTGTCTCTCTCTGTCTCAAAAATAAATAAACGTTAAAAAATAAAAATTAAAAAAAAATAGTACACCTATATCCTTTGTATAAATACCTAGTAGTTCAAGTGCTGGGTTTTAAGGTAGTTCTATTTTCAACTTTTAACGAACTTCCATACTGTTTTCCAGAGTGGCTGCACCAATTTACATTCCCACCAGTGGTGCAAAAGGGTTCCTCTTTCTCCACATCCTTGCCAACATCTGTCATTGCCTGAGTTGCTAATTTTAGCCATTCTGACAGGTGTGAGGTGATATCTCATTGTGGTTTTGATTTGTATTTCCCTGATGATGAGTGATGTTGAGGATTTTTTCATGTGTCTGTTAGCCATCTGGATGTCTTCTTTGAAAAAGTATCTATTCATGTCTTTTCAAAACATAATTTTTAAATAAAAATTACACTATTGAGTTTATATAATGTGGTGGGAACAATTCCCATTGTTTCCCCTAGGCAACTCTTTTTATATCTTCCCTGTACGATATCCCAGAAGAATCAAAGATTATGTTTCTGTGCCCCTGTTCTTGGCAATGATCTCATCAAAATGTCACAACCTCTTGCTAATGATCTGAATAATTTTCTGGAGTACTTATTACATGATATCCTGGGATATAATTGTTTTAAAATATACATATGAACGCAGTATAAGTGTACTATGTGGAATCATGATCTACCTAATTCTGACTCTGCCTCTGTCATAGGAAACCTGCAGAAATTAGGTTGTCTACTGTTTTTGGTCACTAATGTTAGATATGGAAAAAATTTCAACTGTGGACTTTTCCCAGTCGTGGAACTTGGTTTTATAAATATTTTAAAGGGATTTTCCCTTCTGTCACCAATTTCAGAGAATAACTGATAAAGCAGCTTTTCTCATGCAGAACTCTTCTCCTTGGTGTGGACTTCCCATACATTATATTTAAAGGTTAGAATAAAATCCATGAGCAATATCAACTGATAACCTATCCAACATCTAACAACTTTCATGAATCGATGTTTTCACAAAACCTCTTGACAAATTATAACCAATTAATAAGAGTAACTATAAGTTAGTTATCTCTTATGACTAATACAATTTCTTCATAATGCAGTATCAATTCAGCTCAATATTTTTCTGAGTTAAGGGTAAGTCAAGGCAGTTTTTAAGTATAAACTACAGCAAATTATTTGAAATTGACACTTTAGAAGAACAAAAATGGTTGCCTCAGTGATTACATTATGGCTCAACCCAATATATCCATATACCTCAAAATATTATTTTCTGGGTTTTTTTGCCTCATAAAAGCCTCAACATGCATCTCAAAGCTCATGTACTTTTTCTAGACACTCCATCTAATTGACAAAGTACCTCATGAAGCTATAATGGCTTCTAAAAATTAGACAGAATATCTACCATTAAGTAATGAAAAACTCTAAACATTTCCCCATTCTGACTTTTTTATTGTACAGCTTTACTTTTTTATTAATAGCATAAATCCAGTTAAACACCTTATATAACATTTGAGAAGCAATAAATTATAACTTCTTGAATTTATTTTCTGCTTTCTCAGAAGAGTTCATGTCACAGACCTTGTCTTATTGTTCAAAAATCTCCTGAAAATTAGGTAGAGATTATTTTGTTGAGCATTGATAGAACTGCGAAGAGGAAAGGTACACTCCAGCTGACTCTGCGCCTCCATTAAATCTTGACTTGAAAAAGAAGGTACAAGAAAAATCTAATAGCTGAAAGTGAAGCTGATAGAAAGTTTAATGGATTTTTTTGCCTACTATTAGTATAAAATCCATGAGTCAGGGATCATGTGTGGTGATACGATGAAGTTTTGGGGTGATGGGGGTTCATGGGGCCTGGAGCTGATGGCCAGGAAAGAATTCTGGAAGACATGTTTGGTGTAAAAAGGTGATTTTATTAAAGCACAGGGACAGGACCCATGGGCAGGAAGAACTGCACCCGGTAAGTGTTGGGGCAATAGTTTTATGGAGTCAGGGGATCAAGAAGCAGTTTCCAAGAGACTTTCACATGCAGAAGAGTTACTGGAGGCCTAGCTATAGTGGAGCTAAGGTTGTTTTCCCTCTAGCAAATCATTAGCATTAAGACAGTAGGGAGTTCCTGGATTTTAGGCTGTTGATGGGATTGCCTTTTTCTGGTAAACTGGTGGAGACTCATCAGTTTAACCATTTGTTTTTTAATCCTCTCCTGTTTTGGGGTAGATGGGAGTATCCAAGGAATATCATACTTGTCCCACCTGGGGGAGGGGTGTGCTAGCTTGTGCTTGGACCCTCAGCCTGCCACATGCTTCCTCACCACTACTACATCTCTAATTTTCAACAAGAATGACTTCCAAGTAAAAATGCTTTATTAAACAGTTTTTAAATGAATACTTAGGCCATTTATTGACATACTTCTATGTCATACATATTTTTTTGTCATACTTGAGTTATTTTACCACAGCCATAGGAGAATAGAACTATGCAATTATAGAACAACGTTTCCCTGCACTTGTAATTTTGCATATTAAAAATATACATATCGGGGCGCCTGGGTGGCGCAGTCGGTTAAGCGTCCGACTTCAGCCAGGTCACGATCTCGCGGTCCGGGAGTTCGAGCCCCGCGTCGGGCTCTGGGCTGATGGCTCAGAGCCTGGAGCCTGTTTCCGATTCTGTGTCTCCCTCTCTCTCTGCCCCTCCCCCATTCATGCTCTGTCTCTCTCTGTCCCAAAAATAAATAAACGTTGAAAAAAAAAATATACGTATCAATTTGTTTTTTAAATAGAAGTCATTATCTATTTTTTTAAATATTTTTAGACGAGTAGACACGTTTAGGAAGAAAAGTTGGGGTAATTTGCCCAGAATTCGCAGAGACTGGATTCAATCCTTGGTGTGTATAGCTTCTAAGCCCTATATCTTTTCTCAGTAATATATTACATTCTCTTATTATTGTGATTTTTTTTTTGCTTTCTTTTTAAATGTGTGCTTTAAATGTTATTTGGTTGAATGATTTTTTCATTCAATTGAGTTGTTAGCAGATAGCCATCATTTCCTTACTTCTTATATTAGAGCTCTTACTAATAATAGATATAAAGAAAAATGAGAGGAATTGTAAAAACTTAAAATTTAGAAAACATTCATTGGTCAAGACAATTCTCTGGAACTTGGCAGAAATTTGCATAAAGTCCTTAAAAAAGGGAAAGATGGTGCCTATAATTTTTATAATTACAATCCTCCTTCGACCCCATCCCATGCAGAGAGTTCACATGACCAAAAGAAACAAAAACTGGCCTGAAGGAATGAATGAGACAGGGTTCTGAATGGAAGCAAGGCCTTCAACTTTGTTCAGTTGGATTAAAATCATCAGCAAATGACATGGAAAGGGCAAAGAAGTGCTTCTTTATTCTGCAGAGCAGTGCTACTCCCCAAAATGATGGTAAAAATTCCATTGGTAATGATGTTTGCAAATCAGATACATCTTGAAAACCTTCAGGAAACCCAAGGGTAGTCCTAAGGGCTTGAAGCAGAGTCCTGGTACATACCTCTCAGTAACATGTAGTTAAGTCAAATTTACACAGAAATCTTGTAAGGACCCACTATTTTTTGCTCTGCATCCTGAAATCCATTTATAAAGTCACAGAGTTACAAACAAATTTAACTGGTACAGCTCTGAGTTCCTTGTGTTTGAGTGGAAATTAGCACTAAAGAGTAGAAAAGTTCTGTTCAATTTGCAAACACTAAAAGAGGACGCAACGATTTCTTTCTCCATATTCTCTTTTTTTTTAACATTTATTTATTTTTGAGACAGAGAGCATGAACAGGGAAGGGTCAGAGAAAGAGGGAGACACAGAATCTGAAACAGGCTCCAGACTCTGAGCTGTCAGCACAGAGCCCAAAGTGGGGCTCGAACCCACAGACCGTGAGATCATAACCTGAGCTGAAGTCGGATGCTCAACCGACTGAGCCACCCAGGCGCCCCTCTTTCTCCATATTCTAATAAACACAATTCTGTGCAAAAGTATAAGATCCTTTTATTTCTATAAGTAACCCCTGTTCTCAGTAATTTATTTGTAATCTCCATTATAGTATAAATAAAGGGAAAAAAAAATCACAGGAGCAGACTGATGAATCTTAGCAGACTTTTTTTTTTAAATCTTTTTAAGATCATACACTTTATAGAAATATGGCAAAAGCACATGCAAGCAGAAAAAAGTAAACCTAAAACATCACTGCCTTAGAAGATGAAATGTAAAAACAAGGGCTTTCAAAGTGAAGTAGGTGGAAATATTGATAACTGAAGAGGTTTTCCTCACACATTTTATGTTTTGCTCAGACATTTTATGGATCTGGAAGCTGCTATGTTTGTTATCTCAGGTAAAAAATAAATAGTAGTTTAAGTTACTCTCAGTCCTGAAAATGGCTGCACCTCTATTACCTAATGTAGTAATGATGCATAATAGGTACCCAATAAATGTTTGAGAATGGTTGAACAAATGAATTGCAAAGTCAATAATGATTCAGTTTTGTGAGCTTAATAGGTTAAAGCAATGTGTTTTTGACACTAGATCTGTATATTTATGGTATTTCTTAGATATAGCTAAATATATATTACACAGTGGTAATCTCTTATGCCTATTGGAATCACTGTGATCATCTAAAATTACTAGTGCCCTCCATCCTGAGAAATTCTGATTCAGTTGCTCTGGGATGAGACCTAGGCAGGAGTACTCTTAAAATCTCCCCAAGTTGGGCAACTGTGCAGTCATGATTGGGAACCACAAGAATTTAGACCAAGTTGTCTGTATTACCAACTAAAGTTTATGATCATCAGCTGTAAGTAGGAGATAGTCACTCTCAGGCATCTATTTCCAGCAGTAATCCAAGTAGAATAAATTTTTGGTCACACTGATATTGCAGTGGTGGACATATTTAAGACAAACTTAATAAAAACTCACTACCTGAGTCTATACGTATTTATTTAGCAGGCATTAACTGGGTGTCTACTTTGTGTGGGCAGTGTCCCGGCCCTGGCAACACTGTAAGGTGTAAGGTAGACAAGCTTCCTACTCTAATGGAGGAGAGACCACTCTGCCCCATACCAAAGTATTAGAGTCACACACACACACACACACACACACACACACACACACACACATTAGTGTAGGGCAGGAATATCTACTCTAGATTATGGACTCTGGACAATCTTCCTGGAGGGAAGACCTTAAATTGGAACAACAGGGGTGAAGAGAGCATTCTAGGCAGAGGGAATATATATGAAAAAGACCAAGAATGGCAAAGAGCTTTTGAAGTGGAGGAACTGAAAGAAGGTCATTGTGGTTGGACCATAAGGAATGGAAGGGCAGACTTAGTCTCAGCTGAAACTTTGCTTGGATCATGAGAATGGGGATCCTTTATATTTAAAAGATTTAACCTCCTGAAAATGTCGATTCTGTCCAATTTTCCTGTTCTCCTCATTCAATTTTTTTTATATCCTCTGTCACCAGCCTAGTCAAAGCCACTACATCTCTTTCCTTGTTACCCCTTCTTGTCCCCTCACTGAAACTAGCATAATCCTCTAAAGGTAAATAAGATCTGGTTATGTCATGCTATGGCTTAAAACTTTACCATAATTTTTCACTGACCAGGAAAATGTCCCTAGGTCTCACACACTTTTCACGAGCATTCTCTCCTCTCTCAGATCATGTTGTCACTGTCACTCTCCTACCTTCTCCAGCCATATTGAATTTCTTTTAATTGTTATAATTTACCAGACTTTCTCACACAGATTTCCTCCTTAGCCTGCTTGTCCTGTGTGATTTAACCTGGTCATCTGAGAACTTACATATATAACTGTTTATTTTTTTGTACCCAGTTAGACTATAACGCAGCATGTAAGCCTCTAGCATACAACCTGGTCTTTATTTATTGAATTAACCCATAAGAGAAAAGATAATTGCACTCAGATTCTTTACAAAGAAGTCCTACACTGATCAAACATGAGATTTTCCTCCCATAATTTGATGAGAAAACTATAGTTTTTAATAGCAGCACATGATCATTTTTATTCTACTTCTAACACTACTTTTTGAAATCAAAAAAATAGTTTGTGATATCGTTAAAACTGGGGTATTTTTCTAAGCTTTGGAAAAGATCAGAAAGTGATGGGTAAAGAGCGAAGCACCCTCCACACAACTCTGCAAACACAGAACTAGTCATTTACTATATGCAACACTTAGCCACTTCCACAACTCACTCTGACAAATCTTACCACAAAACCACATGCTCCTCCAATTGCTTGACAGAAGTTCAACTTGAAAAGGTTTCCTTCAGTGTAGATTTTCTGTATGTTTCCAGTTAGTGAAAGAAGGGAAGCCTGTCACAGCTTGTGTGGGCTTGGCACTCTCAAGGGGCTTGGGGACCCAAATAAAGGACCAGGGGAGGCATGGAAGATGAGAATAAAAGAAATCATCAGAAACAAGAAAATAAGGCAACCCATATGGCTGTTCCCTGTGATGCAGGTTCAGATCTCCGTTGAGGACCTAAATGATCTGGTAGGTGAGACAAGACAGTAATTTTTGCCAAGCAGTAGAAATGCTCAAAACTTAGGCATGAGGTGAACTACATTTTGAGGTGGTTAGTTTGGAGGAAGATTTGATTCCTGGGAGCTGCTAATCTATGCAGAGGTGAGAGAGCAGAAAGAAGTTGTGTGACTCTTTGAAAGACTTCTGGACCAGTTCCATAATGAAGTGTTCAGAGCAACTCTTCATTTCCACAGGGACGCGTTTACTACGAAGAAGTTGGAAACCCAGCAAATACAATAGTAAAGAATGTGTGACCCTAGTTGGGGCAGAAGGGCCTCAGGTGAAGACCCAGTTCTACTGGCTGACGGGTTCCCTGGGTTCCCACAGATACAACTAATACCGTGAGGGCTGAAAACTTAATTCGACCCCCAGTTGGCAACAGAGATGGAGCTTTAGTCAACTGTCATGCGAGCCAAGTATTGTGGCACAGGACCTGACGGAGACAAAGCTTGTTACCTGAAAAGATTTCAATCGCTGTTCAGGCCAATCATGGAAGTTAATTACGGGGTAGGGAAAATTGCCTTTATCACTTGTTATCATTTGCTTTTGCTGCCTTTGATGCATCGTTCTGGCAGCCCACGTAGACTTTTCCCAAGTTAGTTCTCCACTGTAACATTTTATACTTCTCAGACATCCTTCGCTTCAGTGAAATATTTGCATTCAACAGATGTCTCTTTGCCATGTTTTTAAATCAATGACACTGAAAAATGCAGTCCTTCTGGCAACGAACAGAGAAGGGAAAGCTTGGGAAAAGAGATAGCATGATGCTAAAATCACAACTTCTGGCACAAAATTGCCTTGGGTGTATATACCAACTGTAGGATCATGTTAACCTACATGGCCTCTACTTCCTTATCTGTAAAATGAGAATAGTAACAGCAGCATTTATCTTGTTGGACTGTGGTAAGGATTGAGTGAGAAAATCTAAGCAACATACTGGGAATCGTACTCAGTACAAACTAGTCTTCAAGAAATCTTAGTGATTATTGTTTTTTGGAATTACTCAAATCATGGCATTACAGTAGCTTTCCACTCACCCAGCATGGGATGAGAGGTCAGACCGAAAAGATGTAAACACATCTGAACCACCCAAACCCATGCAACATCATCTTTAAAATTTCTTCTAATTGAAATACAGTTGACACACAAGGTTAATATTAGTTTCAGGTATGTAATGTAGTAATTTGACAAGTCTATAGCTTACTCTATGCTTACCACAAGTATAGCTACCATCTGTCATCATGCAGTGCTGTTACACCATCATTGTCTATGTTCCCTATACGGTACTTTTTATTCTCGGTGATCTGTTCATTCCATAACTGGAAGCCTGTATCTCCTACTCTCCTTCCCCGTTTTGCCCACCCACCCTCTGGCAACAACCATCTGTTTGTTCTCTGTATTTACACTTCTGATTATATTGTTTTGTTTTGTTTTTTAGATTTCACATGTAGCTGAAATCATATGGTACTTGGCTTTCTCTGTTTGACTTATTGCACTTAGTATTAATACCTTCTAGGTCCATCTGTTTTGTTGCAAGTGATAAAACTTCTTTTTTAGGATTGAGTAATATTCCAGTGTGTTTGTGTGTATACTCCATCTCCTTTATTCATTTATAGATGGACACTCGGGCTGCTTCTATATCTGGGCTATTGTAAATATACTGTAGTAAGGGTGCATATATTTTTTTAAGTTTTTATTTTGAGAGAATGAGAGAGAGAGAAAGAGCATGAGTGGGGAGGGGCAGAGAGAGAAAGTGAGAAAGGATCACGAACAGGTTCCATGCTGTCAGTGCAGAGCCCAACGTGGGGCTCAAACTCACAAACCAGGAGATCATGACCTGAGCTGAAATCAAGAGTTGGATACTTAACCGACTGAGCTATCCAGATATGCTAGGGATGCATCTCTTTTTAAATTAATGTTTTTGTTTTCTTTGGGTACATACCCAGTAATGGAATTACTGAATCATATGGTATTTCTATTTTTAATTGAGAAAACTCCATAATATTTTCCACAGTGGCTTCACCAATATTACATTCCCACAAACAGTGCACAAAGATTTATTTTCCCCACATATCTTGCCAATATTTTTGTCTTTTTGACTCTAGAGATTCTGAAAGGGGAAAAGTGAAATCTCATTGTAGTTTTGATTTGCATTTCTTTCATGATTAGTGACGTTGAGCATCTTTTCATGTGTCTGTTGGACACCTGTATGTCTTCTTTGGAAAAGTGTCTGTTGAGGTCCTCTGTCCATTTTGTAATGAAATAATTTGTATTTTGGTATTGACTTGTATATGTTTTTCATGTATTTTGATGTTAACTCCTTATCTAAGATATTATTTGCAAATATCTTCTCCTATTCAGTAGGTCATTTTATCGGTTGTTTTCACTGTGCAAAAACTTTTTACTTTGATATAGTCCCAATAGTTTATTTTTGCTTTTGTTTGCCTTTTGTTTAGGAGACATACTTCTAAACATGTTGCCACAGCCAGTGATGATGAAATCAGTGTCTCTGTTCTGTTCTAGAAATTTTATGGCTTCAGGTCTCACATGTAGATCTGTAATCCAGTTTGAGTTTATTTTTGTGCATGGTATAGGGAAGTGATTAAATTTAATTCTTTTGGATGTAGCTGTCCAATTTTTCCGTCACCATTCGTTGAAAATAGTGTCTTTTCCCCACAGTATATTCTTGCCTTCTTTGTCATAGATTAATCTTCTTTGTCATAGATTAATTGACTATGAGTGTGGGTTTATTTCTGGCCTCTCTATTCTGCTCCCTTGGTCTATGTGTTTATTTTTGTGCTAGTACCATACTGTTTTAATCAATACATATTTGTAGTATATCTTGAACTTTGGGATTGCAATACCTCCTGTTTTGTTTTTATTTCTCAAGATTCCTTTGGTTATTTGGAGTCTTTTGTAGTTGCATACAAATTTTAGTAGTTTTGTTGTAGTTCTGTAAAAAATGCTATTGGTGTTTTGGTAATTTGCATCAAGTCTGTAGATTGCTTTGGGTAGTACAGGTATTTTAACAATATTAATTTTTCTAATCCATGAGCATGGGATACCTTTCCATTTGTGTAATTTTTCAATTTCTTTCATCATTGTTTTATAGGTTTTAGATTATAAACATTCCATCTCCTTGGTGAAGTTTATTCATAGGTATTTTACTTTTTGGTGTAATTGTAAATGGAATCATTTTCTTAATTCTGTATCTGCTACTTCATTTATAGTGTATAGAAACACAATTGGCTTTTCTCATTAATTTTGTATCCTGTAAATTTACTGAATTCTTTATTACTTCATATATATATATATATAACTTCTTATATATATAAATATATACTATTACTTCTAATATATATATATAAAACATATATGTATGTATATATATTACCTAATATATATAAAAAACATATATATAAATATATATATAAAAAACATATATATATGTATATATATATATATATTTATATATTTAGTGGAATATTTAGGGTTTGCTCCACATAGCATCATCTTATCTGCAAATGTTTAACATCTACAGTTTAACTTCTTCTCTTCTAAAAACTTGGATGCTTTTATTTCTTGTCTGATTCCTGTGGCTAGGACTTCTAGTACTATGATTAGTAAAAGTGGTAAGAGTGGACATCCTTATTTAGTTCCTGATCTTAGGGGGAAAACTCAGTTTTTCACCATTGAGTATAATGTTTGCTGTGGAGTTTTCGTATTTGTGGAGAGTTTTTATCCTAAATGGATGTTGAATTTTGCCAAATGCTTTTTCTGCATTTATTGAGATGATCATATAAGTTTTATTCTTTGTTTTCTGGATGTGGTGTATCATGTTGATTGATTTGTGAATATTGAACCATCCTTGCATCCCCAGAATAAATATCATTTGATTGTGGTGAATTATTCATTTAATGTATCGTTAAATGTGGTTTGCTAGTATTTTGCTGATGTTTTTTGCATTTATTTTCATCAGGGATATTTGCTGCAATTTTCTTTTTTTGTAGTGTTTTGTCTGGTTTTGATATCAGGATAATGTGGGCATTATGAAATGTATTTGGCAGGTTTGCTTCCCCTTCCATTTTTTAGAACAGTTTGGGAAGAATATGTAGTAACGCTTCTTTAAATGTTTGGTAGAATTCACCTGGGAATTTATCTGGTCCTGGACTTTTATTTATTGGCAGTTTTTGATTACCAACTCAATTTTATTTCTAGTAATGATATTTTCAGATTTTTTATATCTTCCTGATTCCGTTTTGGAAAATTGTATGCTTCTAGGAATTTATCCTTTTAAGTTGTCCAGTTTTGGCATGTAATTTTTTGTAGTATTCTCTTATAATCCACTGTATTTCTTAATGTAAGTTGTTAACTTCTCTTTTATTTCTGAATTTGTTTTTTGGGGTCTTGTCTCTTTCTTGATAAGTTTGGATAAAGGTTTATAAATGGTATTTATCTTCTCAAAGAACCAGCTCTTGGTTTCATTGTTGTTTTTTTATTTTTCCTAATTTTTTAAGTCTCTTTCATTTATTTCTTCTCTCATCTTTATTATTTCCTTACTTCTAACTTTGAGCTTTGTTTTTCTTTTTCTAGTTCTTCCAGGTGTATGGTTAGAATGATATTTTTCTTGTTTCTGGAGTTGTACCTATATTGCTATAAATTTTCCTTTTAAACTGGATTATTTGCATCCCAAAGAATTTGGATAGTTAGGTTTTAATTTTAATTTCTTCCATGCATTTTTTTATTTCCTCTTTGATTTTCACTGGCCCATCGACCATTTAGCACCATGATGTTTAGTCTGTGTGTGTTTGTGTTCTTCCAGTTTTTTTCTTTTTTTTCTTGTGATTGATTTCTGGATTCATATGGTTGTAGTCAGAAAAGATGCACAATACACTTTCAAACTTCTTCAATTTATAGAAACTTGTTTTGTGGGTTGATATGTAATCCATCCTGGAAAATATTTCATATGCACTTGAAAATAATGTCTATTGTTTTTTGGATGGAATGTTTTGTATACATCTGTTAAGTTCATCTGGTCTAATGTGTCATTCAAAGACATGGTTTCCTTGTTGATACTCTTCTTAGATGATATATCCATAGATGCAAGTGAGTTGTTAAACTCCCCTATTATTAATGTATTACTGTCAATTTCTCCTTTTAGGTCTGCTAATACTTATTTTGTGTACTTAAGTGCTCCCATACTAGATGTATAGATATTTATACTACTTATATCCTCTTGTTGGATTGACCTTTTTATCATTATATGATATACTTCTTTGTTTCTTGTTTCACCTTATTTTAAAGTCTATTTTGTCTGATATAAGTATTGCTACTGTTTTGTTTTTGTTTTTGCTTCTATTTTCATGTTCTATGTTTTTCATCCTTTCACTTTCACTCTCTGTGTCTTTAGGTCTGAATTGAATCTCTTGTAGGAAGCATATAGATAAGTCTTGTTTTGTTTTGTTTTTTAAACCATTCTGCCATTCTTTGTCTTTTGAGTGGTGATTTTGACCAGTTATATTTAAAGTAATTATTGATAGGTATGCACTTATTGCCATACTGTTTTCTGATTATTTTTTGTAGTTATTCTGTAATTTTTGTTATTGTTCTTTCCTTGTGGTTTTATGCCTTTCTTTGGTGTTATGCTTGAATTTCTATTTTTTGTGTATCATCATGGATTTTTGGTTTAGTGTTACCTTGAGGTTCACGTATAGATGGTCATTTAAGTTCATAAAAAATTCATAAAAGAATTTTTTTTACTCCCTCCTTCAGGTTTTATGCGTTTGTCATATTTTATATCTTTCCACTCATAATTGTCTTCCAATTATGGCCTATTCTTTTCCACTTAAAGTCCCTTTAACATTTCTTGTAAGGTCGGTTTTGTGATGATGAATTCTTTAATTTTTGTTTGGAAAACACTTTATTTCTTAATTCTGAATGATAATCTTTCTGTGTAGCATATTCTTGGTTGTAGGTTTTCTTTTCCTTTCAGCTCCTTGAACATAGCATACCATTCTTTTCTGACCTACAAAGTTTCTGCTGAAAAATTAACTGATAGTCTTATGGGATTTCCCTTGTAAATAACTTTTTGCTTCTCTTTTGCTGATTTACATTTTTTTTTCTTTAACATTAGCCTTTTACATTCTAATTATTGAGTGTCTAGATGTGGACTTCCTTGGGTTCATCTTTTTTGGAAATCTCTTAGCTTCTTGGGCCTAGATGTCTGTTTCCTTTCCCAGTTAGGGAAGTTTTCAGCTATTATTTATTCATATAAGTCTTCTGCCCCTTTCTGTCCTTCTGGAAGCCTTACAATGTGAATCTTTATTTGCTCAATGTTATCTAAGAGATCCCTTACCCTATCTACCTTTTAATTAAATTCTTTTTTCATTTTACTATTCAGCTTGGGTGCTTTCCACTACACTGTCGTCTAGATTACTGAGATGTTCTTCAGCATCTACTAATCTATTGGGGATTCCCTTTAATGTATTTTTTAAAATTTTACTTATGGCATTCTTCTTCACCTGATTGGTTCTTTTTTCTAATTGTTATCTCGTTGAATTTTTGAGATCCTCCACTCCTCTCTCAAGTCTGGTGAGCATCTTTATGATCACTGCTTGAAACATTTTATCAAACAGAGTGCTTATCTTCATTTTATTTAGTTATTTTTCTGGGGTTTTGTCTTGTTCTTTTGCTTGGAGGATATTCATCTGTGTTCCCACTTTGCTGGACTTTCTGTGTTTGTTTCTATGAATTAGGCAGAATAGCTACTTTTCCTAAAAATAAAAGAATGGCCTTGTGTATGGTCACCCGCTGTATAGAGTGTGTGTGCCCGGTGACTTTGACTGTCTGGCTGGAGCTGTGGGTGCTGTGGGTTGGGAATCCTAGGGTACTCTGTGCTGGGGCTTCACTGATGGGATAGCCAGAGCTGAAGTGGGCATGGACTGTGGTAATCCGGGCTCTCTGCACAGAGAGAACCCTGGCGGGATAGCGAAACTGAATTGCTTGTGAGCCTGGGGGTCCACAGCTCTCAGCATAGAGTGTGCCCTGGCTAGACAGGTTAAGGTGGAATGGCCTGGTCCAGGGATAGCCCTGGTTTCTCCACAGAGAGGCCATGCTAGCAGTATACTTGGAGCTGAACTGGATGCAACCTAGGATATCCCATGGCTCTCTACATGAAGGGCAGTCTGGAAGGGTAGCTGGGGCTGAGGCAGGGCATGAGACAGGGGTACCAAGTGTTCTGCACAGGAGACACCTGGGTAGGGCAGTTGGAGCCAAGGTAGGTGGCACCCTGGAAGGACACCTGTGGTTGACATGGGCACTGTCCACAGCAGTGCCAGAACTTTCCACACAGAGGGCTCCCTGGGAGGACAGCTGAGGTTGAAGTGGGTAGAAGCCAGGGTACCTTGGGGTCCTTAGTGCATGGGGTACCCTGACAGTGTGATTGGAGCCAGGGGCAGCATGGGCTGGGGTATCCTAGGGCACTCCACACAAGGGGCACCTTGGTGGCTTAGCTGGGGCCAAGGTCGGGTGCAGGAAGGGGGTCCTTGGGCATTCTACAGAAAAGACACCTTGGCCAGGTACCTGAAGCCAAAGCAGTTGTGAGCCAGGAGATCCCAGAATGCTGTGCCCTAGCATGCTGTCTGGAGCCAAAAAGTGTGGGCCCTGAGTGTTCTGGGGTGCTCTGTGTCTCTATCACCTTGGTGCAATGACTGGAGCTGTAGTGTGTAATGAGCACTGACTAGGGGTGCATCCTGGTGTATGCCACTGTGTGGCTGCCTTTGAGGTATGGCTGGGGCTGGTGTGGGCTAGAGGTCTGGTGCTTGTGAGGCAGCAGGCCAGCTATGGCACCTGAGACACCACTCTCTTCTGAACTACCAAGATGGAGGGCAAACATCAACTGTGGTGCTGCCAGCTCTTCTGACCCAGATAGATTTCCAACAGTTCCCCTGCTCTTTGGTGGAGTTCTAAGGCTGGGTCTTTTATATACCAATCACTATTTTAAACAGCAGCTTTTTTTTCCATGCCCCAGGGTGGATGTATCTTCTCACTCTCCCTCAGCACTTCCCTTCCCCACAGTAGCTGGCAGCTTCAGGGGTGGGGGTTTCCTTCATTACTGGCGCTCTCTCTTTTGCTTTTTTCTTTGTGGTCTATCTGTGGTTGTGCAGAAACTGTTCAGTCAGCCCTCAGTTTTTCTTCAGGAGGAATGGGTCTATAAATAGGTATTGAATTGGTGTGTCTATGGAGAAAGTGAGTTCAGGGTCTTCCTACATTGCCATCTTGGACCAGAATGCTTATTTAGTCCGTGCAACTTTATTTTTAAACTCCACACCATGTGTAAAGTACTTAACGTATCTGAAATACTGAATGTTCAACTACCTATAAATAAGTTTCTTACATATGCACTTGCACTCTTTAGATAGAGCTGAGTCTCCAATAATGGTCTAAAGATAATAGCAGTTATCGCTAAAGCTGGCTAAATTCATCTTGCTGTCGTTTATCTTTCCTTTGACTTTATAGTAGTTGAAAATATTGATCTATTTTACAAATGACCATCGTGTACTTTGTCTTTCTTAATTTGGGCATCTTTTTTTCTCTTTCCTGCCCCACTCTTGATATCTCAAACAAGGCTTTCTCTATGTGTGTGATGAATTCACGTTACAGTTAGGTAATAAGATGTGTACAGAAAAAGGTAAATGTTTTTCATAATTAGCCTTAAATAGAAGAGAGTAATCAATGACTAGATGGATAAAAGAATCTTACCCTTTGAAATGTTCTGATTTTACTAAGTTGCATACACAGTGAGATCTGAAATCATAATTTGTAAATAAATCACATTTAAAAACTGCAGCCTGTCTTATTTATGCATTGATTTAATACGCATGGATTCTGGAAACAAATCTATCATTCACTGTGTGATTTTTGGCAAATCACTTAAGTTCTCTGTGCCCTAGTTACACTATGAGTTGTATGAGGATAATAAAATTACTTCCCTTATAGGGTTATGATGAAAATTATGTGAATTAATAATAAAATGCTTAGAACAATGGCTCAAGAGCTACATAAATGTTTGCTATTTTAAAATACAGTAGTGGAGCCCCTGGGTGGCTCAGTGATTTAAATGTCTGACTCTTGGCTTTGCCTCTGGTCATGATCTCACAGTTTGAGTTTGAGCCCCAAATCCGGCTTCACACTGACAGTGCAAAGCCTGCTTGGGATATTCTCTCTCTCTCTCTCTCTCTCTCTCTCTCTCTCTCTCTCCTCTGCTCGCTTTCTCTGTCTCTCAAAATAAATAAATAAAAACTTAAACATTAAAAAAAAATACAACAGTAATCACAGGGTCACCTGGATGGCTTGGCTGGTTAAGCATCCAATTCTTTTTTTTAAAAAAGTTCTTAACGTTTATTTATTTTTGAGAGAGAGAGAGAGCAGAGGAGGGACAGAGCAAGAGGGAGACACAGAATCTAAAGCAGGCTCCAGGCTCTAGGCTGTCAGCACAGAGTTGGATGTGGGGCTCGAACCCACGAACTGTGAGATCATGACCTGCACTGAAGCTGGACGCTTAACCAACTGAGCCACTCAGATGCCCCAAGCGTCCAATTCTTGATTTCAGCTCAGTTCATAATCTCATAGTTTGTGGGTTCAAGCCCTGCATCAGGCTCCACACTGAAAGTGAAGGGCCTTCTTGGGATTCTCTCTCTTCCTCTTTATGCCCCTCCCCAATTGCATGTACTCTCTCTCTGAAAATAAACTTAAAAATAAATAAAATACTGTAATCACATAGCAAGAGTAAACACTGTAAGGTATTCTTCATGAAGTATAAAAAGACAAACTGATAGACTTGTGAATTTGTCTTTCGAGTTTTCATAGAATCAAGGTGAGAGCCAGAAGATTGTGTGTGTATGTATGTATGCACATGTGTGTATGCATGCGTGTGTATGTTTGTCTACTTTGGCTCCTTCTTTAATATAGCGACTCTAGATCACACTCCATTTAGCTAAATGAAAGATGTTTACATTTCCTATAAGGCTGTTGCTTTTCCAGTCCCTCTGGCAGCAGATAGAAGAGAATAACATGCTGCTTTGCATGGCTAAAGGCACCTCGGCTGCAACAAAACATTGTATTGAATGTGTCTGAGGAAATAAATGATAGGCTGTTCTCACAAAGACTGTATCATGTTTAAGAGAAGTTTAGCCTTTACCTTTCAATTTTCCATGCAGTTAGCTATTATCCTGAAACATTCCTGGACTCCCAGAGTGCAGCCAGCAGCTTCAGGAACTGACAACATTTATAAGCCACAACTGAGTGGTTTCACTCTGTTGATCCCCCGTTCCAAAGGATACATGTGGGTTTTGGTCACAATTGGGAAAAAAAATTGATTGTGTATTTTAAGTGGAAAGCTCTTTAGCCATTTTAATGTATATGTGAATTGGAACAATTTCACAGGAGTACTTAAAAGAGTTTTATAAAAAATTAAAGGATCCACAGGTTACTTATCCTTTTTCCAGTGATTTAGCATTAAGAACAATAAAATTTCTAGTATTTTTTATTATTAAAGTATGGCTGATATATAATGTTGTATTAGTATACAGTGTACAACATAGTGATTTAAGAATACTTCTTAATCTTGGACTTTTTAATCTTCTTCACCTATTTTGCCCATCCCCCCAGCTCCCTTTTCCTCTGGCAACCACCAGTTTGTTCTCTGTATTTATGAATCTGTTTTATTTTTCAGATTTTATATATAAATTAAGTCATATGGTATTTGTCTTTCTCTGAATTATTTCACTTAACATAATACCCTCTACTCCCTTCCATGTTGGTAGCAATTGGCAAGATCTCATTCTTTTTTTTTTTTTAAATTTTTTATAGCCAAGTAATATTCCTCTGTGTGTGTGTGTGTGTGTGTGTGTGTGTGTGTGTGTATAACATCTTCTATATCCATTCATCTGCGGATGGACACTTGGGTTGCTTCTGCATCTTGGAAATTGTAGATACTGCTATAATAAATATGGGTGCATAAATTTTCAAATTACGGTTTTTATTTTCTTTGGGTAAAAAAAAACAATAGTGCAATTACTGGATCATATGGAATTTCTACTTTAATATTTTTAAGGCATTTTTACTTTTTTTAAAAAGTTTATTTTGAGAGAGACAGCGTGTGTGCATGCACATGAGGGAGGGGCAGAAAGGGAGAAATAGAATTTCAGGCAGTCTCCACACACCTCAGCCCAGAGCCTGACCTGGGCTCGATCTCACAAACCTCAAGATTGTGACCTGAGCTGAAATCAAGAGTAGGATGCTTAACCCGCTAAGCCAACCAGGAGCCCTATGGGCATTTTTAAAATGTATTTTTTATACATATTTTTATTTGATTGTAGTTGACACACAATATTCCATTAATTCCAGGTGTACAAAGTAATGACTCAACAATTCTATACTTAATGCTGTGCTCACCACAAGTGTAGCTACCTTCTGTCATGGTCTGTGTTCCCTATGCTGTACCCTTTATTCCCATGACTTATTCATTCCATAACTGAAAATATGTATCTCCTGCTCCCCTTCACTCATTGCCCATCCCCCTACCTCTGGCAACCATCAGTTCTCTATCAGTCTGATTCTGCTTTTTGTTTATTTGTTTTGTTTTTTTTAGGTTTCACATGTAAGTGAAATCATATGGTTTGTCATTGTTTGCTGACTTATTTCACTTAGTATAATACCCTCTAGGTCCGTCCATGTTGTCACAAATGGCAAGATCATCCTTTTTTTAGCTGAGTAATATTCCAGTGTGTGTGTGTGTGTGTGTGTGTGTGTGTGTGTGTGTGTGTGTGTGTATTTTCATCCATCTATCCATCTATCAGCGGACACTTGGGTGGCTTCCATATCTTGGCTATTGTAAATAATGCTGAAATAAATAGAGGAGTGGATATATCTTTTTGAATTAGTGTTTTTGTTTTTTGGGGGGAAATACCAAGTAGTGGAGATACTGGATCATATTTTAACTCTATTTTTACTCTTTGGAGGAACATCGATACTGTTTTCCATAGTGGCTTTACCAATTTATGTGTCCACCAAGAGTACACAAAATTTCTTTTTGCTCAACATCCTTGCCAGCACTTGTTATTTCTTGTTTTATTCTAGCCATTGTGAAAGATGTAAGGTAATGTTTCATTGTGGTTTTGATTTGCATTTCCTTGGTGATTAGTGGTGTTGAGCATCTTTTCACATTTGTTGGTCACCTCGTATGTCTTCTTTGAAAAGTCTATTCAGGTTCTCTGCCCATTTTTTAAACAGATTATTTGTCCTTTAAGTTTTTGTTTTGTTTTGTTGTTTTGGTATTGAGTTGTATGAGCTTGTATATATTTTGAATATTAATCCCTTATCAGATATATAATTTTCAAATATCTTCTATTAATTAGGTTGCCTTTTTGTTTTGTGGATGATTTTCTTTAGTGTACAAAACCTTTTTATTTTGATACAATCCTGGTAGTTTATTTTTGCTTTTGTTTCTCTTGTGTGAGGAGATCTAACTGTAAAAGTGTTACATTAGCCAATGTCAGTGAAATTACTGCCTGGGTTCTCTTCTAAGAGTTTTATGGTTTCAGGGGTCACATTTAGATCTTTAATCCATTTTGAGTTTATTTTGTGTGTAGTGTAAGAAAGTGGTCCAGTATCATGCTTTTGCATGTAGTTGTCCAGTTTTCTCAGCCCATTTATTTAAGGGACTATCTTTTTTCATTGTGTATCCCTTCTTTCTTCATCATAGATTAATTGACCCTATAAATGTGGGTTTATTTCTGGCCTCTATTCTGTTCCATTGGTCTGTATGTTATTTTTGTGCCAGTACAATGTTGTTTGCTTACTACATCTTTATAGTATATTTTGAAATTTGGAATTGTGATATCTCCAGCTTTATTCTTTTTTCTCAAGATTGCTTTAACTATTCAGGGTCTTTTGTGATTTCATACAAATTTTAGAATTCTTTGTTCTAGTTCTGTGAAAAAATGCTATTGGCATATTGAGAGGAATTGCATTTGAATCTGTAGATTGCTTTGAGTAGTATGGGCATGTTAACAATACTAATTCTTCCGGTCCTGATCATGGAATATTCTTCCATTTGTTTGTGTTATCTTCAATTTCTTTCATTAGTGTTTTATGGTTTTCAGAATACAGGTCTCTTCCCTCCTTGGTTAAGTTTATTTCTAGGTATTTTATTCTTTTTGGTATCATGGTAAATGGGATTGTTTTCTTAATTTCTCTTCTTGCTACTTTGTTATTAGTGTATAGAAACACAATAAATTTTTCTGCATTTTGATTCTTGCATATTGAATGCATTTATTACTTCTAATAGTTTTTTGTGTGTGAAGTCTTTAGGTTTTTCTATATATTGTATCATGTCTCAAAATATTGACTGTTTAACTTCTTACCTTCCAATTTGTAAGGCATGTATGTATATATGTATATTGCCTGATTGATTTGGCTAGGATTTTCAGTACTATATTGATAAAAGTTGTGATAGTGGACATCCTTGTCTTGCTCCTGATCTTAGAGGAAAATCTGTCAGTTTTTCACTATTGAGTATGATGTTAGCTGTGGGTTTCTCATATTCGTGGAGGATTTATGTAATGAATGGGTGCTGAATTTTGTCAAGTGCTTTTTTTGCATCTACTGAGGCAATCATATAATTTTTATCTTTCCTCTTGTTAATATGATAATTCCTATTGATTTGTGAGTATTTAACCACCCTTGCATCCTCAGAAAAAAATCCCACCTGATCATGGTGAATGATCCCTTTAATGTATTGATAAATGCAGTTTGCTAATATTTTGTTGAGGTCCTTTGCATCTATTTTCATTAGAGATATTTACTTAAAGTTTTCCTGTTTTGTAGTGTCTTTGGTTTTAGTATCAGGGTAATTCTGGCCTTGTAGAATATATTCAGAAGCTTTCCTTTTTGTATGTTTTTGAATAGTTTGAGAAGAATAGGTATTAATTCTTTAAATGTTTGGTAAAATTCACCTGTGAAGCCATTTGGGTCTGGAATTTTCCTTGTTGATGTGTTTTTGTTGTTTCTGTTGTTGTTGTGCATTTATTTTTTGGACTTTTTTTGATTAATATTACTACTAGTAACAGGCTTTTTAGATTGTCTATGCATGTTTCTAGAAATTTATTTTTTCTAGGTTGCCCAATTGTTTGGAATATAATTTTTCATAGTGGTTTCTTATAATCCTGTTTTTCTGTATTACTGGATATTACTTCTCTTTTATTTCTGGTTTTTATTTGGGTTCTCTCTTTTCCTTGATGAGTCTTATGGAAGGTTTATACATTTGGTTTCTTTTCAAAGAACTATCTCTTGGTTTTGCTGATCTTTTCTATTGTTTTTTTTAGTCGCCATTTCATTTATTTCTGCTCTAACATTTATTATTGTCTTCCTTTCCTTCTACTGACTTTGGGCTTTGTTCTTTTTCTGTTTCCTTTAGGTGTAAGGTTAGATTGTTTGAAATTTTATTGTTTCTTGATTTAGGCCTGTATCACTATAAATTTCCCTCTTAGAACTGCTTTAGCTGTGTGCCAAAGATTTCAGATAGCTTTCATTTTCATTTTTCTCCATGCATTTTTTGTTTGTTTTTTTCTGCTTGATTTCTTCACTGACCCATTGGCTGTTTAACATTATGTTGTTTAGCCTGCATGTGTTTGTGTTTTTTTTTTTTCAGTTTTTTTTTCTTGTGATTGATTTTCTAGTTTTACTCCATCATGGTCTCAAAAGATACATGATATATATCAATCTTCTTAAATTTATTGAGACTTTTTGTGGTCTAAAACATGATTTATCTTGGGAATGTTCCATGTGTACTTGAATATAATGTATATTCTGCTTTTGGATGAAATTTCAGGCTGTATCTGTTCATCTGGTTTAATGTGTTGTTCATAGCACTATTTATTGATTTTTTGTGTGTGGATGACCCACTGATGTAAGTAGGGTATTAGTTACCTATTGTTGTATTACTGTCAATTTCACCCTTTATGTCTGTTAATATTTGCTATATGTATTTATTTGCCCTTATATTGGGTGCATAGATATTTACAATTGTTATATCCCCTTATTGGATTGTCTCTTTTTATCATTATGTAACATCGTTCTTTGTTTCTTGTTACAGTCTGTTTTAAAGTCTATTTTGTCTTTTTTTTTTCTTCTGTTTTCATGGAATAACCTTCTCTATCCCTTCACTTTCAGTCTGTATGTGTCTTTAGGTCTGAAGTAGTCTCCTGTAAGCAGCTTATAGATGAGTCTTTTTTTTTTAAATCCATTCTGCCACTGTTTGAGTTTTAGAGTATTTAGACCAGTTACATTTAAAGTAATTATTGATAGGTATGCAGTTATTACCATTTTTGTGAATTGTTATCTGGTTGTTTTTGTATTTAGTTTTTCTTTTTTCTTATGGTTTGATGGTTTTGTTTATTGTTATGCTTGGATTCCTATTATTTTTTATGGGTGTGTATCTATTACAGGTTTTTGATTTGTGGTTATGATGGGATTCATATATAACATCTTCTGGGTATAATGGTTATGTTGAGGGTCACTTAAGTTTGAACACATAAAGCACTGAACTTTTCTTCTCCCTCCATGTTTTATATATATATATATATATATATATATATATATATATACAATGTTATATTTTACATATTTTTACATTTTTTAAATATTTTACATCTTTATCCCTTGAATCATTTTTGTAGATAATACTTAAATTTTATTACTTTTATGTTTTAACCTCTTTACTGGCTTTATAAGTACTTAATCTTATTCTGTGTTTGCTTCTACCTATGAATTTTTTCCTTTTATAATTTTCTTCTAGATATGGCCTTTCTATTTAAAAAATCATCTGTAACATTTCTTTTAAAGTTGGCTTAGTGGTGATGAACTTCTTTAACTTTTGTTTGTCTGGAAAACTCTTTATATCTCCAATTCCAAATGATAACCTTGCCAGGTATAGTATTCTAGTATTGTTGGTTGTGGGTTGTTTTTTTTTTTTTTTTTTTTTTTTTTCTTTCAGTACTTTGAATATTTCATGCCATTCCCTTTTGGTCTGTATATTCTCCTGAAAAATCAGCGACTGTCCTTATGGGGTTTCCCTTGTGCGTTATCTGTTGCTTCTCTCTTGCTGCTTTTAAGATTCTCTATCATTACCTTTTGACATTTTAACCATTATGTGTCTTGGTGTCAAAATTCTTGGCTTCAACTTCTAGGGGCTGTCTGTGATTCCTGGATTTTCTTGCCCTGATTAGGGAATTTTCCAGCTTCTATTTCCTCCAATAAGTTTTTGCCCTCTTTTTTCTCTTCTCCTTGGATTCCCCTACAGCACAAAGGCTATTACACTTGGTGATGTCTCTAAGTTCCTTCAACATATTTTCATTCATTTTTATTTTTTATATTTACTGTTCAGCTTGGTTGCTATTACCCTGTGTTCCAGATCACTGATCTGTTCTTCTGCATCCTCTAATTTGCTTTTGATTCCCTCTAGTATAGTTTTCATTTCAGTTATTAAATTCTCCAGCTCTTATTTTTTTATACATTTCTTTTATAATTTTGTTGAAATTCTCACTGACTTCATCCCCTTTTTTCTCAAGTTTAGTGAATATCTTTAGGACCATTATTCAGAACTCTTTACCAATTTTATTACTTTTCTTCATGCTGTTTAGGGCTTTTTTTTTTTCTGTGATTTTTGTCTTGTTCCTTCACTTGGGACATATCCCTCTGTCTCCTCATTTTTGTCTAACTCTCTGTGTTTGTTTCTATATATTAGGTAGGCCAACTATATCCTCCTGGTTTTGAAAATAGTGGCTTTGTGTAGAAGAGATTCTGTGCTGTCCTGTAACTCAATCCCCCTAGTCTCTAGAGTTAGGAGCTCCAGGGGTGTCCCTTTTGTGGGCTGTTTGTATCCCTTTGTTGCTCAGCTATGATTGCTGTGGGCACATTGGTGGTTGGGGCTGGCACTTAGCTCAGCTGGCTACAGTGACCTGCTTTGCCTATTGTGGACACACTGGGAAGAGTTTGCTCCTAACACTGTTAAAGCCCAGATACAGGTACCATGAGCTTGCTAGTGTACAAGACTGGCCCACATCCTGGTTGTTTGTGTTTATCAGCTCTGACAGCTGTGGGTACATGAAAGGTTAGGGCTTGCTCCCTTTTTAGCTAGCTTAGGTGCCTGTGGACATGCTCGTATGTTGGGTTATCTTCCGACCCCCAGGACAGGAATCATTTTGGAGGAACACCAATACCATCTGGAGCTACCTGATGGTGTGGTGAGGCAGGAGCCACTTTGGAGGGTAACCTGCCAAGGCAGGCAGTTTGGGTGGGACAGATCTGGAGGGGACATCAGGGCAGCTCACATAGTGCTATCAAGGTAAATGGGGAGTGTTAGAACTAGCTCCCACAAGCATCCAGCTATCTAGGCTGCAGGAGGGCAAGCGAAATAGCACCACTAATACTTTTGTTCCTGGAGAAATCTGCAGATCCCTGCCGCTTTGGCACGTGTCCTAAAATTGGTCAGTATAGCTTCACATATATCCCAGCTACTGTTTTCAAGCTGTTTCTGTGCTGTACCTCCAGCACAGTTATTTAACATACTGTGACTCAGTTTCTTATTGCACTCTGGGTCTCCTGGAGTTAAGCCCTGCCAACTTTCAAGGCCAGATGTTATGGGGACTCATCTTCTTAGCATGTATCCCCAGGGCCAGAGATACCTGGTATGTGATCTGATCCCCTCGTTTCTCGGTGCTAATTCCTCTCATTAGTGGTCAGTCAGGCCAGGGGTTTGGTTCCTGACCACATCCCTGCTCCCCTTACCCTTTCTGATGTGGCCTTCACTCTATAACCAGTTATAGAAGGTCGATTCTTCCAGCATTCAGCTTGTTTCCGGAGGTAGTTGTAACATAAGTAGTTGTTTTGGTGTGTCCATAGGACAAGGTAAGCTCAGGATCCTCCTCCTCTGCCATCTTCCCTGCCCTTCTCTGAAATATCTAGTACTTTCATCAGAGATGTAGAAGTAAAACTTCTTGCCTGGCCTCCTTAAAAATTTTTGGAAAGAAAGGAAGAAAAAAAGGACAGTTCTCTATCAGTTCTTTTCACAATAATTACATAAAAATCATCTCCAAACTTAGAGACTTCTCAGTCACAATCTGCAGGTGTCCAAATCTGGGCTAATCTAGGCTAGGTTTAGTTGGACTTTACTTCAGAATGTGGGCTGGATTCAGATCTGTCCCACACATCTCTCTTCCTTGGGCCAGCAGTAATATGTATTTGAGGCATGTTCTTTTCATACAATAATACAGGAATGTAAGAGCACAAGTCTGACAATGTAAGAATATTCTGAACATCACACCATCTCATAATCTAATATCCAATTGTCCAAACAAGCCAAGGAGTAGAAAAGTACATTCTGTCCCCCATGAGAACATAGAACTAAGTTAGGGATAAGGAGGGAATAAATATATGCTGAAAAATAATTTAAATGACTACACGAACAAACCTGTGGATAACCAACTAAGTTTTCAAAGTAAGAAGTACCAGGGTAATTATTTCTAGGGGCTTGATATTGGTCAAAATTGTCTTTAAAAGGCTTAGACACATGTAATTAGGGTCCTTTTGTGCCTTCAGACAGAAAGTGAGAATATTCTCTCCCTTCAAGGCCCTTAGCCCATACCCTCCTTGCCTCACCATAAACATTTGGTGCCAGAAAATCACCCTTGATTCATGCCTCAGGCCACATAAGCTTGAAGGGAATAGCTTCTATTCTTTTATAAAAATTACTCCTCAATCTTCTAGTTTCTTCCTATCACTCTTCATACCATGAAACCGTAATCCATATAATTAACAGAAATCTCTAAATTGCTAAATTCAAAGCAATAGTGTTTTATATCTGAACTCAAAGTTTACTTTATGAACCATAACTGTGACAAATGGTAGAGATGCAAGGTTGAATAATACTCATGATTCCTGCTCTTACGGAAAGTACATATAGTTGGGAATAGATACAGATAGGCTATATATAAAAACTTGCATGATAACATGAGCAGAGCATGATTGATAATGGACGAAGGCATCAAAAAAGGAGAATTGAGCTTTTGGCTTTAGGAAGCAATATTTAAATTGATACCTAAAAGGTTAGTGAGAGATGAAGGATGGTGTGTGTGTGTGTGTGTGTGTGTATTCTGTAACCCAGAGACATGTATTGAACTCAGTGAATGTCGAATGTTTGAGTAGATTAAAACTGTAATGAATTTGTTGAATCAATTCATTCTTTAATTTGACAAATATTTACTGGTTTCCTACAATGTTCTCGATGTGTTTCAAGGTGTGGGAGTTCAAACAGCCAAAACACAAAACAAATAAAATATTGTGTGATAGTTGTAAGTCCTCTGGAGAAAATTCGAACAGGAAAGGCAATATAAGATGTAAGTAAGACTCAGATTTCATTTTAAATAATTTGGTCAAGGAAAGGCTAAGAGGGTGACAAGACAAGGAAGTAGGCATAGAAAAAGTAAAAAGGCTTGAAGTGGAATAGTGGTGAATTCCAGGCATAGCCAGGAGGCCTGTGTGACTGGAGTAAAGTACATGAGCAAAAGAGTGGTGTAATTTGAGCTTTGTTTTAATAACATCACTCAGCTTGGTGGAGAATAGGCTGTAGGGAAATATGTCCGTTAGCATAAAGGTAGTGACAATCTGAAAATATCAGAGGCTTATTAAAATTGTATTTATTGTTCACACAAACTCCAATGTTGATGTCCCTGGATGAGTAGCTCTCTTGGATCATGCTCTTTTAATTAGTGACATATGGATCCATACTCCTTCCATCCTGTGATGCAGTGGCCTTCCACAACAGATCTCCATGGTTTCTGAGGAAGAGGAATGTGAGAAGTAGTTACTGCATATTCAACAACCTCCACTTAGAAACGTGACCCAACCAGTTGCCTTCCATTGGCTATAATTATTCACATAGTTCCACCAATGGACTAGTAGGCTTGGAATTTTAGTTCTTGGTTCGGTGTCCACCTTCAAGGAAAATAGACATACAAGTCTAGAAATTTCTGCCATAGGAAACAAGAACAAAGGCAGGAAAACCAGTTTTGAGGCTATTATAATAATATATGTGAATTTTTTTTACATATATGAGAGAGAGAAACAGAGCATGAGCAAGGGAGGGAGGGCAGGGAGAGAGGGAGACACAGAATCTGAAGCAGGCTCTGAGCTGTCAGCACAGAGACCAACGTGGGGCTCAAACTCACAAACCGTGAGATCATGACCTGAGCCAAAGTTGGATGCTTAACCAACTGAGCCACCCAGGTGCCCCAATTCTCAGACACTTTAATAGTTTAACATAGATTGTGGTGCAATATCAGGAAAAGGGATTTGAGTTCTACCTCAGCTTCTTTCCAGTTATACAATATTAGGCAAGTTATTTAATCTTTTAAAGAAAGATGCATAGGGGCACCTGGATGGCTTAGTCAGTTAAGTGTTGGACTCGATTTTGGCTCAGGTCCTGATCTCACAGTCATGAGATCTAGCCCTCTCCCTCTTTCTCTCTTAGGATTCTGTCTCTCTGCCTCTGCCTCTCCCTTGCTTGTTCTCTCTCTCTCTGTCTCATAGGTTAATTGGATTATTAATAAGTGTGTCACTTGATGTATATAATATATAAAACATGTGTTTTATATCACATGGGGCTCTGCATTGGCTCTGCACAGACCGTGTAGAGCCTGCTTGGGATTCTCCCTCTCCCTCCCTCTCTCTGTGCCTCTCCCCTGATCACACTGTCTCTGTGTCTCTCAGAATGAATAAATAAACTTAAAAAAATCTAGTAGCATACATAGACCCCTCAGTGGGGGCATACATGGTATGGTAGAGTACAAAAATAGTGATTAAACATTATTGTTTTGAATATCATCACAGAAGCATTCCTGTTTAGAGTCATTCTTGTCCAGATTAGATGAGCTATAAGTCAAATCACTTTCTACTTGGGGTCCTACTTCAGTATTGTGAAAGTTTCTTTTTTGCGCTCCCTGACGCATGTGCCTGAATAGTAAATGGCACAATGAAGAACAAAAGCCATTTTGCTTTAATGGATATGAACTCATCTTTTATCTGGATTAAATCCTTGTGAGGTCAGGGATAAACAACTGCTTTCTTCTAATAAGGACTTACAGCCTAAAAATGTCCGTCGGTCTGTTGGCCTTCCAGCCACTTCTGCATGTCCTCTAGTTGTCCTTTTGCTCTGAGTAGTGGTCCTATTCTATACTGCTTAAGTGCTTAGGACGCCAACACTATGGAAATACCTTCTTAATTAGGAATCAAGTGTTAAGGCTTTGAAGGCTCAAGAGTTCAGGGGAGGTGTATGAGGAGGTATTAGGGCATCAGCATTGGCCCCCAGTGCAACAGAGCTGTATAGAGTCTTTCCCTGTTTTTGGACTGAACCTTGAACATTGTGCATTTGAGGAAGACTGAGACCTCTTTGAGTTTTATTCCATGAAGTAACAAGAAGAGCTGTCACAAAAAGATCATGACTAAAAAAATAACAAGCCTATTCTAAAGAAATACTTTTCATCTCTGAAACTAATCCAGTAAAGATTAGAGGTGAATTTGTTAAGACCATAGATATTTCTCATTATTGCTTTGTAATTTAGCTGTCCTGCCTGGAATTAGTACACAAAGATGTGAGATATGGATAATGTCTATCTTTAGCATTCAATAATCACATTTATTATCAGATAATGTTATTTGTGCTTTATATTTTAAAGTGGCACAGAAAGTACTGAGTAAAAGAATTCATCAGAAGTGTTGACAAGATTTTTAATTCCTTCTGTTTCCTTTGATATTTTTCTTAAATAGAATATGTAAGCAATACAACCCATACGTAAAACACATCTCAGTTTATGTTTATTCTGCTTTTTATTGCACATTTGAAAATTAATAATTCAATTTTCTAATATTAGCTGTCATCTTAGCTGTGATAAAATTAATTATTCATCAAAATATCAAACAAATGGTGCCTTTTTTGTTTTAGATGAGAAATCGTTCTTTCAGCTTTGAGAAACCACGTTTGATTTTTTTCTTGTGTTTCGGGTCAAATAATATTTAAGCATTTAAGTTATAATTATAATGTTTTCATATTAAATATAGAAATCTGCATGTATCACAATTGATAATAAATTTAAAAAAAAACTTTTTTTTTTTCTACACTTGGTTATTCCTCCCATTGCTTATTTCTTGGCAGATAACATTCTTTAGAAAATCCACTATAAGAGTCATGTTTTGGAAAAGTTGAATATAAATGATTTCTGTTTGGTTCCGGTCAGTGCTGTACTCTGCCTTTTACAGGCCAGAATTCACCATAGTGAAATGATGGGTGCAATAATCAGGGACTCTGAAAATTTTTTCTGAGAATAATATATTTCCTTTGAATCTTCTGGAAAGTATTTTAAGTTAAAATGTGATCTTAAAACACTAGTTTTGAAGAATCTTTATAGTTTTTATTGAGGATAAAAAAAAGCTTTGTCTCTTGTTAAATTTATATTTGTTTTGGGGCTCCTAGGATTGTGGGGGTAGGGGTGATAATAAAGTAGTTTATATAAATCCCACCTGTTTCAGGGATGTCTGAGTGGCTCAGTCGTTTAGGCATCCGACTTAGGCTCAGGTCGTGATTTCAGGGTTCATGAGTTCGAGCCTTGTATAGGGCTCTGTGCTGACAGCTCAGCCTGGAGCCTGCTTAGGACTCTCTCTCTCTCTCTCTCTCTCTCTCTCTCTCTCTCTCCTCCCTCCCCCACTCAAGAATAGATAAAATTAAAGAAAAATTTAAATCCCACCTGTTTAATTTCCATATTTGTTCTTGGGTAAGTCACCGGGAGACGTTTGTGATGCCTGGTAAAAGACTGCAGTTTGTACGAAGTCTTGTTCTCTTTACTCAGCCTGATTTTATGGACCAAATTTGTAAAATAGGGGATTTATATGTTCGGGGCCCCACTATAAAATTCTATATACTAAATCTTGCAAATCTTACAGACTCAGGAGTCTAACATGTTCAGGTGTGCTAAGGAGTGAAATTGTCCTGGGCAAGTGTGAAGTTGTGTAAACTGTCTCTTTATGGTGAGTTTGCCCCTTTTTGACCTATTGCTGCAACTCCAACTTACCCAACATAAATTTGCATTGCTACCATTTCAGGTGCTTGTAAAAACATCGAGTCCCAGCCCAGTGTTAGATTCTATCGAATTCAATGAGACCAGAGCCCAGAATTCACTCTGTAAAATAAGGACGCCAAATAATAATGCCAATACGAGTGGTCCCCTCTGGGTAATGATCTTTCCTGGCCTGATAGTCCCACCATTACTCTTAATACTAATAAATAGACATTATTAAGCACACCCCCCCTTTAAGTGTTTAGGTTTGGATGCCCGACAATGTGCTCACCCTACCCATAGACCACACTTTGGGAAATGCGTAATTTCTGCCTCTTGGTGAAGCACAGCCCCCAAGTTTGCAATTAGCACTTGGAGGTTGTGGACTAGAAATGATTGTCAGATTGGCAATAAACTTCTGTACCTTGAAATGGTTGTCTTCTTCCTGGTGACTCTTGCCACTGTCCAGTTTTCTGTGTTCTTTTTCTATAAAAATGCATTCAAACCTTGTTAGTTTGTGTCTGAATTATCCAAATAAGCCTGCATTTTAAAGTTACTAGCATTCACACTAAAATGTGGAGTTTTTGAGTCTGTAAACCTAGAAAAAAATTGTTTATATACTTTAAATCTACTTTGTGCAAAAGATCCTGATAAATCTGTCAATAGAAACAAAATAAGATGACATAATAAAAAGTCTATTTTTCCCCCTATTTTTCACAAAGTGAGTGTCTTCACAGCAAAGAGAAGCAGTCCTAAAAGTTTTCCCTCATTTGCTAAAATTTATTACAGTAATTCATTTATCACAAGTTTCTATATAAGGATAATATTTCAACAAAGACTGAATCTCCACTAGAAGGAAGGTAAGGTGTTAGGCCCTATAGGTGCCAAGTAAATAAATAAAAAGAAAACGCAGTCCAATAATCTAGTACACCAAGTAGACATATTTCTTTAAATTGTGACACACTGTGGCGTCATGTGGAAAATACTATGGGAACACACACGATGGCTAATGCATTTAATTTTTATTCCAAAAAATGCAGCACTATCTTTTCTCACAGACATCTAGGTAATGAAACATTTTGTCAGGGAATCCATTAACAACCAATTCCAGTTGAGGACAGTAGTGATCTATTACAGTAATTTTTTTTATCAAGTTTTATTCAACCCGCATTTGTTGAGTAAGGACTTACTATGTGCAGACTCCTTTACTTGGCACTGAAGGTGTAGAATGATGACGTCCTATTCTCTGCCCTGTAAAAGCTTAGACGTGGCATATAACACACAAAAGGTGGTTTGTATAAAAAGAAATTTCCTAGGGGCTGGGGAAAACGTGACCCTCTATAATTTTGAAGGTTATATTTCAGCTTAGACTTTTGACATATTTTTCTGTGATAATTTTCTAACCAAAATATTAAGTATTCTGATGATAGACTAGATGAACAAATATCTTTATCTTGTGTTTTGTTGTTGATACAGACTAGACTATGGATCTACTCCCAATTTACTTTATTTAGGACCCCAAAAGTCTCCCCTGATGTAACTGCACTTCATATCTCTGGGTCTTATGTGCAGATTTTACAATATGACAATTCTTATTTAGCTACATGATCCTTCATAAAGAGTCCTCGGGGTCTGTCATGCTCTGTAAACTCACATTAGATGGGAAGAACCTGGAGACCAGAGACCTTATGTTGTGTAGAATTTTCTTATGGCCTTCAGTACATTGGACCATCTTTCTATTGGCTGGAACTGATTGGAGGGATTGAAGTGTCTCAATCTGCAGTCCGAAATTATGGAAAAGTAATAAATCTGTTCACTAATTAAACATTTTGGTGTTACAGTATGCCAGTGCTATGATCTGGATTTTTATGTCCCCCTCAACTTCCTGTTAAAATCCTAATGCCCAATGTCATCTTAATTAATAGAGCTTTGGGAGGTGATTAGGACATGAGAGCAGAATGAAATTAGTATCCTTATCAAAGAGACCACAGAAGGCTTTCTTGTCTGCTTCTACCATGAGAAGGTTACAACCTGGAAGAGGGCCTTCACATACTCATGTTGGTATCCTGCTCTCCGACTTCCAGCCTCCAGAGCTGTGAGAATAGGTTTCTATTCTCCAGAAGCTACCCAGTCTGTGATATTTTGGTACAGAAACCTGAACAGACTAAGACAGTCAGGTAGCTTGGAGCACACAGAAGCTACAAAGATGAATTAAGATACAAGTCAAACCAAGCAATTCTAGTTCGTTCCAGGAACCACATCTCAAGTGACATTAGGTTAAAAATTGAACAGAATCCCACTTCAGCATTAAACATCCTCTTCTTTGTTTCTTTCTCTTCTGGGGCAGATAAATAAAAGCTACAATGAGGAAATAACTTAATAACTAATAAAACAATATGATTGAAAAACATTTGTCTTACAGAGACAGGAACATTGCACATGCCTGTTATACAGCTTAAGTTCTCAGTACTACTAGTCAGAATTCTTTTCTCCTGCATACCCCGAGGGCATATAATACTCCATAATATTTGAAACTGGCGAGTCAAATTTGCTCGGGAAATTTCAAAATTACAAACTTTTTGATCCGACTTTTCTTCTTCCTATTAACCACATATTTATTGAGCTTCATTTTTTGTTAGTATCAAAATCTATTGATTCACAAGATAAATATTGACCTGACCTTGCCTTCACCTCAGTTTATATCTACTTCTTAAGTCAATAAATCTAGAAACTGATCTGACAGCAGTCAATATTAGTTTAAAATTCTTAAAATAGCAGCTTTGCTCTAAGGTAATAATTCAGTATTTTATAGATTCCGCCTCAAAGAAGCAAAAAGGCAATGTAACTTACCAATTTGCTACATAAAACTATTTCTGTGTCATTGGGTTTCACTCATGCCAGAGAATATCTCTACTTTAATGCCTGTATATCTTCTAATCTCTGACCTGAGGTATTTGAAATACTTTATTCCACTTGCTGGTGGCAGTTGAATACCAGTGTCTTGCTTTGATTCTAATTATAATTAAGCTATGTAATTATTCTTCAAATGACTGATGCTTTCTGTTGGGCTCAGTTCCCTGTGGACTGAATTTTACCTGGAGGTATAATAAATATAGTCAACAGCCATACTGGACTTTGGAAGTTAAAGGCAATAATACATTTGTTACCTCATTAATCAGCTTGTTTTTATCTTTTCAAAGTCTAGGAGAAATAAAACCATGGGTCAAGATTTGCATATATTTATACTATAGATAAAGGAGGTAAAGCTTAGGGGCCTAGTCGTAACCAAAGCAATGTATTCTGCAATTTATTACTTTTTTTAAGGCCACAGCACTCATCTTTTACTTATACTATTTCTCAGTGCTTTGGGCGATAGATGACATACTCATACCACAGAATTCCATAATGAAATCTCCCAAAATGCATTTAAAGAAAAGTTAACTTTAATTTTCCTCATAAGTAACAAACAAGGAAATTTCATTTTGGAAATAGCTTATACCTAGTTATGTTCTAAAGAAATAGGTTGTGACATTAAAATGTATATAATCAGGGGTGCCTGGGTGGCTCAGTTGTTGGGGGACAGACTTGGGCTCGGGTCATGATCTCACAGTTTGGGAGTTTGAGCCCTGCCTCGGGCTGTGTACTGACAGCTCAGAGCCTGGAGCCTGCTTTGGATTCTGTGTCTCCCCCTCTCTCTACCCGTCCCCTGCTCAGGCTCTGTGTCTGTCTCTCAATAATAAATAGACGTTAAAAAAAATTACATGTATTTAATCAGACGATCATTTAGAGATTGTGCTTAAATGTCATAGGAATAAATGACGAGATCAAAACAAAAAAAAAAAAAGTTATCCTATACGGAACATTTCAAAGTGTAATGTGAAACAGAAGTTAATCGTATTAAAAGTTTAGTCCATTCTTTGCAAACAGCAGTCTAACTAGAGAGAAATCATGCAAATTGGCCAAAGCATGCAAGGGAAATACAAATGCTTCCTGAAATACTGATACTTCACTTGAAATCACATTAGAAAACCTTTTGAGCAAAGCTAATAATCCCTCCAGTAAATTTTAGTTTCTGACAGTAGATCTACTACCTTGTTTATATTTACAGTTTTCCATGTATGTAACATACTTTGCATATATATGGCCCTGAAATTCATATAGTTACCATGACAAACTCATGCAAATGACTTTTGTTCCATGTAGATTTAGAAGGCTCAGTAGATACAGGAACTAACCATAAGTCTTGATCATGACATGACATGATTTGCCACATAAGATGATTAGAGCCAGGTCATGAAGGAAAGCCTCATAGGTAATTAGAATGATAAAGTTAGTATCATTCTTTCATTTATTAACTTTTAATCCCACTGTTCTTAGAAGTTGCTATTTCATTTTATCCCATACTATTTTTTATAGTCTTTTCCAGCTCCAAAATTATATGTTTATCCTGAATCTAGCATTATGAAAATATAAATACCTAACTGAAAAGAATTTAGACAAGGTCGTTTGAAATTATCAGTTACATAACTGTCAATGAATTGCATTTTGATAAGTTTAGATAAAATTATTTTCTTTACTTTTTATATTACTAACTCCCATCCAAAAGGTTTTTTAAAAAGTTCCGGGGACCTCCTCACCTAATTATTCAGCTCTCTTCTCCTAAGAAACTGAAAATGGTTGAAGAGAGACCATTATTTCCAGAGAACTGGCATTTGAAATTCAACAAAATGAATTCTCCCCTTACCTAGAATTCTTTGTTTTTTGTACTTAGTTTTGGTTAACAGAGAGTGCTGCTTACAGTATCTCTCATTTGTGTAAGTGAAAAATAACTCTGTTTTTATTACTTAAAATATTACAAAAAGGGACAATATGCTAAAAATATGCAGTGAACAAATATCATCTGTACAGACTGGAAGAGAACCTTCATAAATTAACCTTATTAGTGCATTACTGTAAGCGAATGCCAAAAAACCTCCTAATTTGCATTAAGATAGATTTTTCAGGTTGGCTGCATGATTTAATTAAAGAAAAGATTAAGAATCATTAAACAAGCTGCTCTACCTTGCAATAACAGAATTCATATCTGATTCAGGTTAACGAAAACACAGATGGTGATTCAGTAACTGTTGAGTTGCTGTAACAGAATGAAAATGATCCCATTAGTTCTCTGGAAATGTGAGGGAATTTGGAAATTAGTATGCAGATACATTGTATGGTGCTAGACAGCTTGGTCTGCTCGGATCATCGCTGATTATACTTTGTTTGGGTTGGCAACACTGAACTTAATAAATGAAAAAATGTTCCAGTATACCACAGTTGGAAACTGTTCAAGGTTGAAATAGGTGTGCAGGATTTCAAAAGGAGAGAGTTAAGTAAACAAATGTCAATCAATTCAGAGCTGGCAACTTTCTTTTTTTTCCTTTAAAGAATATGTCTGTTCTTGAGAAGCAAGTGTCATAAAAATGGAAACCCTTTACTGGATACATATGTCTGTGTGGTATTTATTATTACAAAAGTATTTTAAATGCACAGGATCACTTTGAGAGAGATGTGTAAGCGTTTTAATAGCTTTTTTTTTCCTGGCAGAAATAGAAAAAATTCAGTCACTATGAGGATTATTTTTCACAAAAAGAAATCAATATAATTCTGATGGAAAATGTTATGACAGGATAAAAAAAAAGTGTAAATATAATGGCTATTGAAAGTTTAAAGGTGTCAATAAGGACCGCAAAGTAATCCTCAAGGAGCCTTCTGGGAAAGAACAACTTAAACAAGTAGCAGAGTCAATCACAGCAGCTGACAGAAATAGCCATTGCATTCAAGAGCTCAACGACACACATGGCCTCCTTTTTTAACACCTGGTTCTCGCCATCAGTCTGAGTGCTCAGTGTCTGACCCTTTGGAACAAATCTGCATGATGGCAAAAGCCCATCTGGACAGAGTCCGAGTCAGGAAGCAAATGACCCTGGTCTGTTAACTTGTTACCAAAAATGGAGGTGAGACGTTCTAGATAAGTCTTCTCAGAATATTGAACTGCACCAAAAACTTTATCCTACATAAGCAAATTGCATTAAAACATTAAAAAAATTGCATCAAACAGTAATGGACATCCCGACTTTCAACGTGGTAATACTAATCATACAGACATAACCCCCTTTTCAGAATTAGCACAACAAATTTTAAGCAGGCTGACTTTTCTCTGGCTGTCCATGTATTTCACTGAACTTCTAAAGAGACTATTGCCATTTTTTTCTAAAACTTACTAGAAGAACTTGAATCTATTCTGCATTTTAGACTGGAACACTTAGCAACATCTAAAAGTACGCATGTTATAAACATGAGTGTCTTAGTTACAAATGACATCTCCCCTACATCCCCCATTATAAGCCCTTTTTCTGGCTTTCAAACTAGATCTCTGAGGAAATCATACTACTAAGAAGAAATGCTACAAAATGCTTTCTACACAGTGCAGGATACAAAATTGGTATCCGATTATAAAGGTCTTGATACACCACCATTCCTTTTAACCACAACTTTAACTGCTTGATCTTAAAAAAAAACAAAAAAAAACAAAAAAAAAACAAAAAAAAACAAAACTCCAGGGCACCGTGGTGACTCAGTAGGTTTAACGTATGACTCTTGATTTCAGCTCAGGTCCTGATGTCACTGTTTGTGGGATGGAGCCTTGCATCAGGCTCTGTGCTGATGGTACAGGAACCTGCTTGGGATTCTCTCTCTCCCTCTCTCTCTGTCCTTCCCCTGCTCACTCTCTGTCTCAAATAAATAAATGAACATTAGGAAAAAATCCATTATGGTTTCCTGCTGAAACTATACATACTTGATATGCAATATATCAAGAAAGACACTGGGCACATGAATTGTACATGCAGTGGATGGTGCTATTTTAAGTGGAGATGCTTAAGAAAAAATCTCGATCAAGTTGCTATTTGCCACTATATTGCAGTACTGTCCCTGTTTGGGATCTAAAGGGAGCCACCTTCATGCTGAATGTACAATGATCTGTTTAACTACATTTAAACCTGATTACCTGAAGAGTTGCAGTCTCCTCCCACAATGTTCAGTAAGGATTCCAACTACACTTTTTTTTTTTTTTTCCTTGTATGATGCCAGTTTTATCTATAGGTCTGAATATTAGGTAGAAAGGTTTGAAGCCAGTGGAACAGATTTTGAAAAGTTGATACATGGCGATTTTGTAAATACTATTTACAATTAACCCATTTCCTTTAACACCAGAGCCTATGTGGTGGCAAATTGGTAGTTGCTTTTTTTTTTTTTTTTTAATTGTTGTGAAGCTGTTTATAGGTGTTGCAGTATTAGCTTTGCAATAGCTTGGAGAAAAGATCTATAGAAATTAAAAAACAAAACAGTAGGCTTGTTTTATAAAAAGCTTCACCATAGGATTCTTTATAATAAAAACATTAATTCCTGGTGGCTGTAATTTATTTACTTTATAGAGTAAAGCAAACATTTACCCACATTTTAGGTAAACTTTCCCATATGACAAAGTTGAGTAAATAGATAGAACTTTGTGAAATTTGATTAATACTATTTTGTTTAAAAGGCCATTAAGATTAAAATTTAAATACCAAGTCTGTTGAAAAGAATAAAGGCTCAATATCACCTTTAGATGAGGTGCATTTACTCATCATTTCTTAAATCAACGTTTTAAAATTATCTCCTTTATTCCACATTAGAAATAAAGACATTACTTTATCAGTATTGCTGTTATTACTTTCACCAATTATCAAATTGAAATTTAAGTAAATTACCAAAGTTTGCATAGCTAAGCAGGATTTGAACATGGCACTTCTGATACCAAATTCAGTTATCTTCCCTGCAATAAATATTAACCCTAACTAATGTAATAATTGTAACCTTTACTAT
This sequence comes from Herpailurus yagouaroundi, assembly GCF_014898765.1. Lineage (NCBI taxonomy): Eukaryota > Metazoa > Chordata > Mammalia > Carnivora > Felidae > Herpailurus > Herpailurus yagouaroundi. The sequence goes on along the minus strand of NW_024412395.1, from coordinate 28,396,922 downwards.
ACTTCTGACTTCATGGAGCTATGTAGTTGTAAATAATGCAGGTGAGGGGCATTTCTGTATTCAATTTGTACTGTGCCAAATTGATTTCAACTTGTTGACATGTTGCCTTGCAAAGTGTTCTGTAACTTGTTTCTCACATGTGTGGTCTATTTTTCCAACAGTGCACAAGAAATAGAAGTACTGATCTTGGTCACCAGTGTGTTCAAGACGAAGAATGAATGCCTCTGGCACAAGAATCCAAATCCATACAGGAGAGGAATCAAGGTTTCCACTGGAGAGAGCCTTTGTTTACTCATAACAAATAAATTATGGAATATATTCACTTATCAATTCCTAATTGAACACATTGTTTCCATTATGTGGTGGGGAAGCATTTCTGGAGAGAAATCAAGACTCTGTTCAGAGAAAAGAAGGCCCTGAGCTACTAATTTTTCAGCAACCAAGTTAATCTGCCTACCTGCCCTGGAAGAAATTCTGTTCTTGTTCTTTTCCAGAGTAGAGCCACCGTTCTACATGCTCTGCTTAAGACTGATGTGCTCTTAAATAGAATGAATTTCATCTACTGCAGAGGCAAAGTCTAAAAATAAATTAGTGGACGGGGGAGAAAGTGTTCAAAGAACAAATTATGACTATCCATAGGAGATAAGTAAAGGCAGGGGAAGGGAAGGAGCTTAATGGAGAAGAAAGAGGAGGAGGAAGAAGAAAGAAAGGGAGAGAGGAAGGGAAGAGAGTAATCAAGGTGCAAAAAACAAAAAATGATTAATTTAAAAAACTCCAAAGAGGAAGTGGGGACAGGTTGTGAGAAGACAGATGGGCAGATTCTGATGATCCATATGCCAACACGAAATTATCACGAATTTAGAGTTTTCTCTTTTCCACAACCAACATCCCACCCCTTTCCTCTATCCGCTCATGGAAATACATGGACTTAAAAGTGGTTAAAAAAGTGGTCCTTGTCAGGGTTCTTGTTTACTCCCCCACCCACAGATCAGCCCTTGTATACAAGGTGTGACAGCATAGTCATTAGATTAGCACCGTCATCAACGACAGACTACCAAGGGGAATGAAATCAACGGCAGTAATTTTTACAGGCAGACTAGAGGTACATCCAAGAGGTCTGTGTGAAATCCTTAAATATCTTAATTATTAACAAAATGAGCCAATGCCTTGGTACTTTTTTTATTTGGGTCATCTCCTATTTTCTAACTATAATTTCCTCAGGGGTCAAAAAAGGATATTAATATGTAAACAGAAAGCAAATCTAGCAAATATGATCTTTATGCATATATTTTAGGTTTCTTCTGTAGATAGCATCACAAAGGGCCAAAGCTTCAACATTTCTATTCCCTTCTGCATTATGTTACTCTACACACTTATGAATCCATAGCTGCTGGCTGCCACAACTCCCTTCAAAATAGAGGACTCCATGGAATCCATAAAAGGGATTCCTCAGTGAAGTCTCAGCCTAATACTGTGCTGACTGCATTGTCATACACACTGGTTTGGTGTGTAAAGGTGACATCAACATGGAAACAAGTGAACTGAATAATTGAAGACAGAATGGAATTTGTCATAATATCTACAAAATGATGTTATAAAATATTAAGCATTCAATACATATTAGCTATTGCTAATTTTTTTTTTAATGTTTATTTTTGAGAGAGAGAGAGAGAGAGCGAGCGTGAGCAGGGGATCGGCAGAGAGAGAAGGAGACAAAATCTGAAGCAGGCTCCAAGCTCTCAGCACAGAGCCCCATACAGGGCTCAACCTCACGAACTGTGAGACCATGACCTGAGCTGAAGTCAGTTGCATAGCTGACTGCACCACCCAGCTGCCGTGCTATTGTTACAGTTTTTATTATTTAGGAAATGTGTATGAGGAATGATGTAGAATGATATGAGGAATCTTGTGGATCAGTATAAAAATTAAAATTTTAGACATGAAAACTTTTTCTCTCCCAAAGACAACCCATCTTTCTCTAAAATCTGAAGTCCTTCTGAATGGCAATTGAGAATTTTCAGTGTCATAAAATGATCATATTCTCTTTAGCCTGCTTTGTATTTGGGGAAAATAGAGGTTAATTTAACTGGTATACAACTATTTTGAAAGATTAAGATGTCTGAGTCAGTCATTTTCCTGGGATGGAATTGGATTCATTTTTAATGAACACTGAGTAATGCCATTCAAACCATTAGTTTCATTCTTTGTTTCTCCTTACTACATATCATGGCAGTAGATACTATAGAACATACATAAAAATAAAACTGGGGAAATTAGAAAAACTTCCTGGAGACGTTGTTTGAACTGGGGAATAACTGTTGCAACTGTTATAAATCTAAGACACAGCTAGGGAAAGAATTAGCAACTTCCAGTGACAGCTCTAGTTAATAAAGAATACAACTCTACGTATGTCCTAAAGATTTACAGAGCCTGTGGCAAGATGATCATTGTACTTTCACATGAGATGTCTCCTACCATTGCGAGGTGCTTTAAGGGTAGGTTAATTTATCCTAATACGCACCGGAGAATATTGTAGAAACTGTACCACACTATTAACATACTCTAAAGCACAGTTCTTGGTCCATGGCAAGTAACTAGTATGTATTGATTACTGTGCATGCTTTAAAATTCCAGAATGGGCATAATATTAAGAAAATGTAATTTTTCTTCTAATAAAAAATAGATTAATGAAAACCAAGGAAATTTTTTTTATACAGTCTTGTTTTGAAATTTATAGCACATACTCAATTTGAAGTCTTTTATGAACTTGAATAATAATTTGGTGTAATCCAATCATTTTATAGATTGCTACCTAGAGATCAGACAGATTTTAGTGAACTTTTAAAAATCATGGAGCTAAAGGTCTATAATAGTTAGAATTAAAACTAAAGTTACAAAAACTTACATAGCTAGATCAAAAGGTCAAAATGACAGTTTGATGTAGTCACTGACAGGCCACTAAAAAACCTTTAAAATGGTTATCCAGAACCCAGTTACCTGATTCTTGGAGACTCACCTTTTCTTTGGGAATCAAAACAGAGTCAAAGTTCACAATTAAGATAGTATTGTATAGTAAGTTTTTAAAAAGAGCCTCTGAACTGCTATTAAACACTTCTCCTGGGAGCTGGGTTGGGTGTGGTTCCTCAAGCCTAGAAAAACCTTATTTACATAAGGATCCTTCTTTGAAAGGGAACAATGGTGCCTGTGGCTGTTTAGTAACTGTGTTGGCCCCCCAGTCTTGTGCCTGGGTACAGGTTGGGGCTGCACTTGCAAAGTGTTCCTGGGCCAGAGGATGTGAGTAGTCCAGTGTACCCAATGGGACCCATCTGGAAAAGAGGGCCTACACGTGGCTTTTGGGATTCCTGTCGGAGACCAGGGCAAGTCCCAGTAGGGCATGGACCCCAGCAAGGAGAGTTTGGGAGCAGTGGACTTTGGAAGACTAGGCAGTGAGGAGGAATGACAAAGGAATAAAGACACAATATCCATGCCACAAAGCATTGCCAGAGGAACCCTGCAGGCAGGAAGAACTAGTAAATGTGCCTGTAGAATGACAGCTTTACAAATCTGCCCCCCAAGAGGGTCTCAATGCTGATAGACAACAGTACCTGCCACACCGTGCTAGACTATTCACCATGATATTTTGCATCTCAGTTTGATCAATGAAGAGTCAGAAGTAGCAGAATGCTAGAGGAGGAGAAATGGATGGCAGGGAAAACCAAGTAGAAGCCCGTGCTGTGCTACTTTTTCCTTTGACCGCAAGTGAGCCCTGGCCTGGGGGGAGAGAGGATTTAGTGCCAGATCAATTTAGGGATCAGGACTATGACAAAGCATGAAGGTTCTATTTTCTGAATTGAGACTAGGTTTGTGACTGAAAGCACCCAGAGGACTTTTATCAGTGAAGGCCCAGAGGGGAAATGGACTTGCTGGAACTTCTCTAGTGACTGGGAAAGGCTTTCTTTGACTAAATTTGAAAGGGATAGTGGCAGCCAAAAATAAAGCTGTAGTTTGCTTATGTTCCAAACATTCTACCTGAGCTTATAGGACTGTTTACTAATGCAATTTCTGAGTGTATAGAAAAGTACACATCACATTTATTGATATTATGGTATTAAGCCATAAAACATTTCCAAAATAATTCAATAAATTTTGCTATAAGACTAGAAACCTATTTTCAGGTTCTTCTACCCCTTTAGCTAGTAGGAATCAATACAACTACAGATTAAGTTTTTTTTTTTTTTTTTTTTAGAGCAGTGATTCTCATTTGGGGTGATTTTGTCCTCCAGGGATATTTAGCAATGTCTGGAGACATTTTTTATTGTCACAACTGGAGTGGGGTGGTGTTGCTGGCATCTAGTTGGTAGAGACCAGGGATGCTACAAAACATCTCACAATGCATAGGACAGCCCCTATAACAAAGAATTATTCAGCTCAAATGTCAATAGTTTCATGATTGACTTAGAGCATAGTTAGGTAAGTATTGTAAGTTAGCCAGCAAGGCTGAGAAAAGACACCTTGCATAGCTTGGATATTTAACGAATGAAATCCAGACAGGCAATACACTATCTTCCCACATTCTCACTGGCTACTTCTTGTCAGTTCCATCTTGTAGCACTTCTTTCTCTGATCTGTTCTTTGAGTACCTTAGGACTCATGAAGACTTCCCTACTCCTGGGTCCCTAGTTAGTGTCATCTCTTAACCAATTTTTGAAATAGACTAGATAAGATGATCATTTGGGTTCCTTCCACTTCTGACATTGCAAGACTCATGTATTTACCAAATTTTTGACAGAAATCCACAAAGGGGGAAATAACAAAATAAATCCACACATATATCTGTTCATTATAAAAACAAAAGCTCTAGAAGGAATGTGCCTGAACATAATAAAAGCCATATATGAAAAATCCACAGCTAACCTCATACTCAGTGGTGGAAAAAACTGACAGCTTTTCTTCCAAGATTGGAAACAAAGATATTCACTCTCACCACTTTTATTCAAAATAGTACTGGAAATTTTAGCCACAGCAATCAGACAAGGGATCCAAATTGGTAAGGAAGAAGAAAACTTGTCACTATTTCAGATGGCATGATACAACACATAGAAAACTCTAAGGGCTCCACCAAAAATTAGAAGTACTGAATTCATTGAAGTCACAGGATACAAAATCAATATACAGAAATCTCTTGTATTTTTATACCCTAGTAATGAAGTAGCAGAAAGAAATTAAGAAAATAATTCCATTTGTAATTGCACCAAAAGAATAAAATACGTAGGGGAAAAACCTAACCAAGGAGGTAAAAGATCCATACTCTGAAAACCATAAAACACTGATGAAAACAACTGAAGATGATAGAAACAAATGGAAAGATATTCCATGCTCCATATTAGAAGAATTAATATTGTCAAAATGTCCATATTACCCAAAACAATCTACAGATTCAATGCAATGTCTACCAGAATACTTTGGCATTTGTCACAGAACTAGAACAAATAATCCTAAAATTGGTTTGGAATCACAAAATAGTCTAAATAGAAAAGCATTCTTGGGAAAGAAGCACAAAGCTGGCTGTAGCACTATTCCAGATTTCAAGATATCCTGCAAAGCTACAATAATCAAAACAGTATGGTACTTGCACAAATATAGACGCATGGATCAATAGAACAGAACTGAGAGCCAGGAAATGAGCCCCCCCCACCCTTATGTGGTTAATTAACCTGTGAGGAAAGAGGCAAGAATATGCAAGGAGGAAAAGACAGTCCCTTCAATAAATGGTGCTGGGAAAACCGGACAGAGTAAAACCAGACCATTTTCTTACACCACACACAAAAGAACTCAAAATGGATTAACAATCTAAATGTGAGAGCTAAAGCCATAAAACTCCTAGAAGGAAACAGTAATATATTTGATATCAGCCTTAGGAACATTTATCTAGATAGGTCTCATCAGGCAGGGGGAACAAAGGCAAAGATAAACTACTAGGACTACATTAAAATAAAAAAGCAAAAGAAACCATTAACAAAACAAAAAGCCAACCTATGGAATGGGGGAAGATATTTGCAACTGATATATTCATTAAGGAGTTAATATGTAAAAATATATAAAGTACTTTTTAAAATTTAACACCAAAAGACCCCCAAAAATTGGTTAAAAAATGAGAAGACCTGCCTAAATAGAATTTTTACAAAGACATAAAAATGACCAAATACGTGAAAGCATGTTCAACATCACTAATCATTAGAAAAATGAAAACAAAAATCACAATATCACCTTACTCCTGTTGGAATGGCTAATATCAAAAGGAGAAGAAATAGGGTTGACAAGGATGTGGAGAAAAGAGAATCCTTGTGCAACATTTGTAGGAATGTAAATTGGTACAACAGTGGAAAACAGCATGCAGTTTCCCCCCAAAATAAAAATATAAATACCATAGAGTCTTTAACCCCTCAAAATTAAAACACTAATTCAAAAATTACAGCATTATTTATAATAACCAAGACAGGAAAGCGACTGAACAAACAGACACTTAAATACAGAGAGCAAACTGGTAGTTTCCAGAGGGGAGGTGGGTGGGGGATGGGTGAAATAGATAAAGGGGATTAAAAGGTACAAGCTTCCAGTTATAAAGTAAATATGTCACTGAGGTGAAAAGTACAGCAAGGGCACCTGGGTGGCTCAGTGAGTTAAGCGTCCGACTTCGGCTCAGATCATGATCTCACAGTTTGTGGGTCTGAGCCCTACATTGGGCTCTGCGCCGACAGCTCAGAGGCTGGAGCCTGCTTCAGATTCTGTCTCCCTCACTCTCTGCCTCTCTCTCTCTTTCTCAAAGATAAATAAACATTAAAATTTTTCTTTTACATAAAAAAAGAAAACTACAGCATTGGTGATATGATGATATTGTAATAATATTATTTGGTGACAGAAGGTGACTATATTTATTATGGCAAGCATGTATAGAGTTGTCAAATCACTATGTTGTACACCTGAAATTAATGTAACATTGTATATCAACTATACTTCAATAAAAAAAATACATGAATAATTTGATACACAAAACAATTCATAAGAGTAAATTAGTATGGATTTTCCAATACATGTTCCAACTTGATAGATTTAAATTTATGTAAAATATAATACTTCTCCCTTTTATTCTAATATTCTGATTTAAGGATGATGTAAGGGGTGAGCTTATTGGTTCCTGATATGGTTTCTGGAAGCTAAAAGATATTCAGTAAATGTTTGTAATATGAAATAAAATATTTACCATTGTTATTGAGGAATCACCTTTTGTGATTCTTTCTAGATACATTTTTTCTGGGAGGAAATTTCCTTCCCTTAACTCTGGACATATTTCCAAGCAAGTAGAATTATTTTCCTATAAGCTCAGCTCTGAAATATTAATAATCAGGGACGAGTGGTCAGTGAAATCAGTAGCTACTCTCATGTAATAATTGCTTGAGCAACCTGTCTGCTTGGTAAGAAAACTTTGGCTAAACTGATGAGATGGTCTGTACATAGATAGCTACACTTCCATTTAGGGAAGAACAGAATTTGGAAGATGAGCACAGAGGGAAAATTGAAGCTAATCTAAACATACTTTACATGAAATCTACTAAAAACCTCTTCTCTTTACTCTCACATTTTTCCTGATTTATTAAATACATAGGGAGATTTGTGACTCTTCTACTTGAAACACACTGTTGTATTAAAAAATTTACCACATGAAAAGAAATCCAAACCATTTCATGTCTAAAGATGCATTTCGACAAAATGGAGAGATACCATTAATTTGAAATAATTTTACAGTGCACCTGGGTGGCTCAGTCGGTTCAGAATCTGACTCTTGATCTCAGCTTAGCTCATGATCTCATGGTCTGCAAGCTTGAGCCCTGCATCAGTGTACATGCTGCTTGGGATTCTGGCTTTCCCTCTCTCTGCTCCTCCCTTACTTGCTTCCTCTCTCTCTTTCTACCTCTCTGTCTCAAAATAGATAAACTTTTCTTTTAAAAATTGAAGTAATCTTGAGAGGAAATAATGTCACCAAAATGTCCCTTCTGATGCTAAAATGAAAAATTCAGTGTTTATGAAAAAGATGCTCAACATCGCTAATCATTAGGGAAATGTAAGTGAGAGATCATTTCACACAAGTCAGGTGACTAATATCAAACAAACATGTTGGCTGGGATGTGAAGAAAAGGGAATCCTTGTATATTGTTGGTAGGAAAGTAAAATGGTACAACCACTATGTAAGACAGTATGGAGCTTCCTCCGAAATTGAAAAGTAGAGATACTATGTGATCCAATAATCCCACTGCTGGGTATTTGCCCAAAGGAAATGAAAACACAAATTCAAAAAGATATGTACCCCTTATGTTTATTGCAGCATTATTTATAATAGCCAAGATATGGAAGCAATCTAAGTGTTCATTGGTAGATGAATGAAGAAGTTGTGTTTTATATATAACTCTATATATAGATATATCTCTATATCTCTACATATAGATATGTCATTCTAAATATCTCTCTATATAGGTATGTCTCTCTCTATATAATATATAGAGACATATTATATATGTAGTGGAATAGTACTCAGCCACAAAAAAGCATGAGAACTTGCCATTTGCGTTAATAGTGATAGACCTCGAAGGTAAAATGCTAAATGAAAGAATTCAGACAGAGAAAGACAAATACCATATAATTTCACTTATGTGTGGAATCTACAAAACCAAAACCAAAACTGAACCAGAAATAGACCCATAAGTACAGAGAACAGAGCAGTGGTTGCCAGAGAAGGGAGGGTGGGGTAATGGGCAAAATAGGTGAAGGAGATTAAGAAATAAAGTCTTCCAGTTATAAAATTAATGACAGAGATTAAAAGTACAGCATAGGAAATATAGTCAATAATATTGTAATCATGTTATATGGTGACAAGTTATAACTACACTCATGGTGAGCATTAAATAATGTATAGAATTGTCAAATCACTATGTTGTACATTTGAAACTAACATAACATAGCATACAATTATATACAGTACATCTATACTTCAATATTTTTTTAAAAAAATTCCTTTAAATTCCTTTAAAAATTTTTTAAAAAATTGAGCTTAATCCAGAAGTAACCATGTAAGAACAATTTGATTTCACGGTGTGAATTATGCATAAATTTATTTGCACTCTCAAATAGACTATCATCAGTCAATCAGATAAGCTTTGAAAATGCTAATCTTCCTTATCTGTTCCTGTCCCCTCCTCTTTTCACCTTTCCCTTTCGTTCACTGCCCCCCCCTTTCCTGACATCACTTATTTTATATTTCAAAATTAGTTGCTTTCCTAACTTAACTAAGAACATGAAATCCATGAGCTACTTAATGTTACCCTGAATTGCTAAAGTTCCATGTATGTGCTAGGTCGATAGCATATAGCTCATGGGTCTTTCTTTGTCTAAATAACAATATTTTTTTGTTTGTCCTTTTGTGTTCTGTTACTCGGCATTAGAGGTATTGTGGCACATTACTGACTTGCACCATTCCAGTCAGATCACACATAATACAGTACAATTCAGCAGGAGTGATCATAAAAACAGAATTATCTTTCACCCTAGGAGGTTTGCCCTTCCTGGTAAAGGTTGAAAGAAATGTATGGAAGCTCGCACTAATGCTGCTCGCAGCTTAGGAAGCTGTGAATACAACACAACTTTAGTAAGGACAGCTCACTGGGCATTTTTGAGTAGGCTGAAAGGAATGTAGCGAGGAGATATAAGTAAAAAGTACCTGACAGCAAAACCCATAATAATGGAGTTCCATCAGTACCTAAGTCTTAAAAATACCAGCATTGGGGCGCCTGGGTGGCTCGGTCGGTTAAGCGTCCGACTTCGGCTCAGGTCATGATCTCACGGTCCGTGAGTTCGAGCCCCGCGTCGGGCTCTGTGCTGACAGCTCAGAGCCTGGAGCCTGTTTCCGATTCTGTGTCTCCCTCTCTCTCTCTGCCCCTCCCCTGTTCATGCTCTGTCTCTCTCTGTCTCAAAAGTAAATAAATGTTAAAAAAAAAATTAAAAAAAAAAAATACCAGCATTATCCAATTGCTAAAGCATTTTAAGATAAAACACTGAGATTTCAAATTCACAATGCATCCTTTTGTTGTTTTTATTTCAGTGTTCCTTGGGGAGAGGACAACACTCACAAACATTCATTTATCTTAATAAGATTGTGCTTCCATAAAAAACAAAAAAAACAAACATTAATTCTAAAATGAGTTTAGATGGGACCTAAGGATAGAGGTAGAGTAAAACTAAAACACATTGCTTCTTTCCCCACAATTTCCCCTTTCTGCTCAGGAAAAATAAAAAAAGGATACCCTCCATCACCGTGACTACCTCAACAACAATGGAAAAAAGATAAACGTGATATAGAAGCCAAGGATAGAAAACGCAAGATTCGTGTGTAGCTTGTAGTTTTGCTGGACTGCTAGGTCTTTGTTTTCATTACCTAGAGATAGTTCGGGAGAGACAGTGTGAATGGGCAAAATTTAAAGAAAACTATCCAACTTAGAAATAGATTAAGCATGAATAGCTGCCTGGGTCAGAGGTGATCACAGAAAAGCTAGTGGGAGAAGTTTCTAGCTACAGTGACATGATCTCAGTGGACAAGGTAGAAAGAATCACTTGGGCTTTCCCCATCATAAAGGATCCTATTTTGGGCCGGGTAGTGAAACCATAGAGGTAGCAGCTAATAATTAAAATCAAATGAAGCTGGGGTATCTGGCTGGCTTAGTTGGTAGAACATGGGACTCTTCATCTTGGAGTTTTGAGTTTGAGCCCCACGTTGGGTATAGAGATTACTTAAAAATAGATCTTTAAAAATAAAATCAGGGAAGAGTGCCTAGGTGGCTCAGTCAGTTAAGTGGTTAAACATTGGACTTTTGATCTCAGCTCAGGTCACCATCTCAAAGTTCAGTTTGGCCTCATGTTGAGCTCTGTGCTGATAGTACGGCACGTGCTTAGGATTCTCTCTTTCTCCCCCTCTGTCTGCCCCTCCCCTGCTGGTGCTGTTTCTCTCAAAATAAAATAAAGACACTTAAAAAAATCAGGGGTGCCTGGTGGCTTAGTCATTTAAACATCTAATTCTTGATTTTGGCTCAGGTAATGATCTCATGTTTCATGAAAATTGAGCTCCACATTGGGCTCTGTACTTGGCATGGAGCCTGCTTAAGATTCTCTCTTGTACACTTGTGCACACTATTTCTCTCTCTCAAATAAAAAAATCAAATGGAGCTAAATGTCTCAGGTAGTAAAATGGGATTTATTATAATTGAATATAAGGAGAAAATAAATAAGATAACATCTTTAGAAGTAGAAAAATTGGGAGGGCACGTAAGAAACTCCAGATGCTACGTGACCTCCTCTCCCCCAGCTGTGAACATTGGTGCCATAGGCATCCCAATATATTCCCTATTTGATGCAGATTCTGGTTCAGGAAATCTGGGGTGAGGCCTGAGATTCTGCATTTCTAACAAGCTTCCATGTGATGCTTATTCAGCTGGCCCATAAATACTTCAAGTAGCAAAGAAACAGAAAAAAATCAATAAGTGGTGGCTCTGGGATAGAAGCAAATGTTTTAAGTTTAATCAGGAAAAGATAGAGGGATGACAGAGGAAAAGAGGAGAGAGTGTTTGACTCGTTCAAAGTTCTGGATCATTCCTCCTATGTTCCCAACTACTGCTGTGTCAAAATCTCAGAAAAGAGCAGAATCTACAACCTCCAGCAACACATACATAGCCCAGCTGAGCTCTGCTTTCTCCCCTTCAGCCCCATACTTCATCTATTACAACTATAGAAAAAGCACATTGTAGTTCTGAGGTGAAAACAACCTATCCTTAAATAAGATGCCAAAAGGGCACAGGAGAACTTACCCATATTGGAACAAAACAAAAGCTTGAAATAAAGATTCTCTGTTAAGCCAAAGCAAGGAGAATAAAAAGAAATACAAAGACAAGATGTAAAAATACTTTAAAGTAAAAAAATAAATGAATATAACATACAAAAAAACACATGAAGATCTCAGTCTAGAAGAAAATATAACACAAAGGTCGAAATAACAAAGTTCAAAATCATGTTTCCTATGAGTGGTTCACACTGCAGAGGAATTTAAACTGGAGCTATTCAGAGATGAGGGACTTAAAGAATTAATTGAAAATTTGTGTAGCTAAGAGAACATCACTACAAATAAATGTAAAAAAAATAAAACAATGTGTACATGACCCATATTCCTAACAGCAAGGGAGGCTTCATAAAATCTTTGTGATTGTAGAGAAGAGATAAAGATACTGAAGAAATAACAATATTAACAAAGTCACGAACATACAGACAATATAAAAATACTTAGTGTTACCAAATTAGAGATGGGAACATATAGAAGTGCTCAATGAGTTAACAGAAGCTTCTAGTTAATGATGTTTAGTCATATACACAAATTTATGTCTGTTTTTATCAATTCAATAAAAAGATAAACTGAAGCAAGTTAAATGCATATGCTAGGTATTGCTAGATTATCCTGTATATAGATTAAATATAACTGAAGGCAACTACAGTTGAGCAACTTACAGGCATAAACACTAAGGACAACTAGCAAACAAAGCAAACATAAAGTGGACAAGGCCATTTGAGTACATCCTTCTAGGGAAATTACTGAAAGATGGGCAAACAAGAGGGTAATCTAAGAAGGACACAGGAATATAATGTAAGAAAGCAAATTGAATATTCAGGCAGATGGTGAGGGGGACCTGGGGTAATAGCTGTGTAGCAAGCATGAAGAATAAACATCTAGTCCAGATTAGTGGGCTCAGGGAGGGATGTCCCAAAGATTATACAATTGGAAGACAGTTGAGCGTCATGTGGGTGGCTACATTGGTTAAGCATTGACTTTGGCTCAGGTCATGATCTCATGGTTTGTGGGTTTGAGCCCTGTGTCAGGCTCTGTCCTGACAGCTCAGAGCCTGGATCCTGCCTCAGATTCTGTCTCCCTCTCTCTCTGCCCCTCCCCTGTTCATGCTGTGTCTCTCTCTCTCTCAAAATAAATAAACATTAAAATTTTTTTTAAAAAAGCAAAGAAAGACAATTGATGTGTTTGGACATATTGAAATGATGTTTCTACTAGGTAAGATTTTGGAAAAAATTAATAATTAATACAAGAGAAACTAAGCAAACAATAAGATAACTATTAACTCCAGGGAAAAACCACAAGTTGTTCATACAAGAAACTTAAGTATAGTTTCTTATGTGGATCGTTTTTAAATAGCATTCACATAGTAAAAATATGAAATCTGTGATATAATTATATTGTAAGGATGTATAAGATCAAATAACTATAACCATGTAATATTTTATTTGTATGAACTCATTTAAATACACCATCCCATTTTTCAGAAAGGAATTTGTCTAACTTTATTTTTTAAATTTTTTTATGTTTACTTATTTTTGAGAGAGGGGAGTGGAAACAGACAGAGCACAAGTAGGGGAGGGGCAGAGAGAGAGGAAGACACAGAATTTGAAGCAGGCTCCAGGCTCTGAACTGTCAGCACAGAGCCCAGTGTGGGGCTTGAACCCACGAACCATGAGATCATGACCTGAGTCGAAGTCGGACGCTTAACTAACTGAGGCATCAAGTTGCCCCTAACTTTATATTTTTAACAATAGCATAAAGGAATATTTTCTTGAAACATAAGAAAGGCCCATTTCTGTTGCAGTAATAAGTGTACAAGGAAAATCAATGCTAGAATAGATTCTGGTTAAGCTATTAAAATTTAAGATTTATTAAAGAACTTTTTAGGCACCTGAACAGTAATAAAATTCAGGCTAGTATCAACCAGTATTCATTTGTTCATTCCACAAATGCTTATGAAGCACTCTCTGAATAAGACTTTGTTCAGAACACAAGAAAACAAAACAGACAAAACTACCTTCCCTCATAGAGTTTATCTTCTCACTAATTCAATACAGAAGACAGTGGAACAATGTGTAAAAGTTCTGAAAATATTAAATGCAGATCTGATACTATTTAAATATAACAGGAAGAGAAAAAACATTTTCAAACATGAAAATGCTAAGATAATTAAGCACCAATGAACTTTTTTGTTTCAAGCCAACCAAGAGTTAGTTCCAAATAACTAACTCAGAAATAAACTGTGATAAAAGAACCAGGAATAAGCATCTCCATAAATTTAAATGTAAACCTAATTTGAAATAACTGAGAATTTTATTATGAAATGTAATAACGTTATAAATTTTAACATCACATGATTACTTATAATTTAAAAAATCATTAAGAGCCAAAGTAGATAGGTAGAAAAAGTACATTTTCATGTTTCTTTGTATAGCGTATCAAAAAATATTGCCCTTAGCTTCTTAATATCTGTCATAATCTTCCTTAAGAGAGATACTTTTAGTAATGTGTATGCCTATGAGTGATTTAAAATGCATTCAGAGGTGGTCCAGGGAAGATGGCAGAGTAGGTGGATCCAGAGCCCATCTCGTGCCAGAGATACACTAAGATAACATCTACATCTGTAAAATTAACTCTAAAAATGACCTGAAGAGCAGACCTCCCCCAGTTAATCATAGAGAGGAGGACACATCAAAAATAGTTGGAAGGGTGAGACATGGTTGTGAACCCACAAGGCAACCTCCAAATGGGATGGACATCACAAGCATGGAGAAGTAGAGAGGACCAGATCTCACACCAGTCACCTCTGGCACTGGGATCTCACACTGGGAAGACAAGTCCCCATCTGGCTTTGAAAACCATTAAGTCTTAACTTAAGGAACTTTAAAATTCAGTAACTTTAATGCCCAGAGAGAACCAAAAGGTAATAGAAACTGAGCCTCTGCCTTTAGGCAATAGAAAACTGAGCCTCTGCCTTTAAAGGGTCAGCATAATAAATAACTTGGCCTTAGACACAGAACAAAAGCAGCAATTTGAAAAGCACCCATGATACAAGTGAAGGAAATTTATTGACTAATCTTAGAATGTGTGTTGGAGGGACAGAGATCTTCAAGAGATTTCTTCAGGAGCAGAAGTGCTGCCAGGTGTCATTTCTCTTTCCATACCCCAGCCTAGATAGCCAGACTCTTGCTTGAGGCAGTTCTAACCTTCTCTACTTTGCTAGCATCACATGCCATGCTGTGCTGTGCCATACATTGGCATCCCCCTGTGAACCAGCCCCATCTAACCTATTCATGTTGGTAGGCATTCCTCCAGAGCTACTCCTGCTCTCCCACACCCTGCAGGCAGCCTTGGCAGTGCACTGTGCCACACCAAAGTGACTTGCCCAGGGAAGGAAGGCAAATATCCCCACACACCAGCATGCCTACAATTCCAGCATTACATCCAGCTGTCTGTGCAAGGAATAAGCCCTGCCCTTTGGTGTACCTGCAGTTGTGGCAAGAAGGCTAACTGCAGATACCTAGTCAGATTGCTGTTCCTTCCAACCAAGGAGCTTCCAGACAGGCCCCTCAATGGTACAGGGACAAAACCTTGCCAAGTGCACCCACACAGACAAAATGGGTCATCACACCCAGCTGAGCTGAAGGTAATCATGATTTAGCCACAATAGTAGGACACACATTGTCCACACAAGGGACACCGCTATAGCACCTAAGTTTAGAGACCAGGGGGACTGAGCTACAGAGCATTACAGAACTTCTACCCAAGGCCACTACTTCCAAGACAAGGGGATATAGCTGACCTACCTAATACATAGAAACAAACACAGAGAGTTAGACAAAATGAGGAGAAAGAGCAATATGTCCCAAATGAAAGAATAGAACAAAATTACAGTAAAGAAGGTAAGTGAAATGGAGATAAGCAATATGCATAATAAAGAATTCAAAGTAATGGTCATATGTATACCCACTGGACTTGAGAAGAGTGGATGCTCTCAGTGAGAATTTCAACAGAGATAGAAAATATAAAAAAGAACAAATCAACCAATCAGAGATGAAGAATTCAATAACTGAAATAAAAAATGCACTCAAAGAAATCAGCAAATTAGAAGATGCAGAACAGATAAGCAAACTGGAAGACAGGGTGATGTAAAGCAACCAAGCTGGAAACAAAAAAGTTAAAATTAAAAAAAAAATGAGAATAGTTTAAGGGAAATCAGTGACATCATCAAGTTTAAAAACATTTGCACTATAGGGCTCCTAGAAGGAGAAGAAACAGAAGGGGGCAGAAAATTTACTTGAAGAAATAATGGAAATTTCCCTAATGTGGGGAAGGAAACAAAAATCCAGATCCAGGAGGCACAGAGAAGCCCCAACAAGATGAACCCAAAGAAGTCCACACCAAGACACAATAATTAAAAGGACAAAAAGTAACGATAAAGGGAATTTTTAAAGCAGCAAGAGAAAAGAGAACATTTATAATAAGGGAAACTTCATAAGGTTTTCAATTGATTTTCAGCAGAAACATTGCAGGTCAGGAGGGAGTGTTATGGTATATTCAAAGTTCTTGGGGCGCCTGGGTGGCACAGTCGGTAAGCGTCCGACTTCAGCCAGGTCATGATCTCGCGGTCCGTGAGTTCGAGCCCCGCGTCAGGCTCTGGGCTGATGGCTCGGAGCCTGGAGCCTGTTTCCGATTCTGTGTCTCCCTCTCTCTCTGCCCCTCCCCCGTTCATGCTCTGTCTCTCTCTGTCCCAAAAATAAATAAAAAACGTTGGAAAAAAAAAAAAAGTTCTGCAAGGAATTAACCTACAGCCAAGAATATCCAACAAGATTATCATTCAGATCTGAAGGAAAGATAAAGAATTCCCTGGACAAACAAATGTTAAAGTAATCATCACCACTGGTTCATCATCACTGAACCAGTCTTACAAGAAATGTTAATGAGAATTCCTTAAGTTAAAAGAAAAGGACATAACTAGAAGAAAATTATAAAATAAAACAATTACGGTAAAAGCAAACATATAGTAAAGGTAGAATAATCACTTACAAAACCAGTGTGGAGGTTTAAACACAAAAGTAACAAACAAACAAAAAACAATAATACCTACAAATATTAGTCAAGGGATACAGAAAATAAAAGGGTGTAATATAAGACATAATGTACATAAAAGGTAGAGTAGGAATAAAAATTTAGTGCTTCTGGAATGTATTTAAACGTGAATAACCATTAACTTAATGTATACTGCTATATACATAAAATGTTATATATGAACTTAGTGTAATTGCAAATCAAAAAATAAAGGAATCCAAGCACAACACTAAAAAAAGCCATCAAACCACAAGGGAGGAGAGCAAGAGAAGTAAGGAACAGGAAAGAACTACAAACACAATTAGAAAATAATTAACAAAATGGCAATAAGTACATGTCAACCAACAAATACTTTAAATGTAAACTGTCTAAATGCTCCCATCAAAATACATAGGATGATCCAATGGATAAAAAACAAAACCCAGCTATATGCTGCTTACAAGAGACGCACTATAGATCTAAGGACATAGACTAAAAGTGAAAGACAAACAAAATGCAGAAAAAAATGCAGGGTAACAATACTTATGTCAGATAAAACAGAATTTAAAATAAAGATTGTAGGAAGAGACAAAGGGCACTACATAATGATAATGATATCAATCCAACAAGAGGATATAACAACTGTAAATGTCTATGTTCCTAACATTAGAACATTTAAATATATAAAGCAATTTATTAATAGACATAAAAGGGGAAATTGACAGTAAGATAGTGATAGTAGGGGACTTTAACACCCCACTTACATCAATGGATAGGTCATCCAGACAGAATATCACAAGGAAACAGTGGTTTCAAATGACACATTAGATTAGATGAACCTAACAGATACACAGAGAACATTCTGTCCAAAAGAGTAAAATACACATTCTTTTCAACTGCAAATGAAACACTCTCTAGGAGAGATCACATGTTAGGGGAAAACAAAACAAAATAAACAAACAAAAAACAAGTCTCAACAAATTTAAGAAAATTCAAACCATATCATATCAAGTATCTTTTCTGACCACATAGTATATGAAACTGGAAATTACTAGAAAATATCTGGAAAGAATACAAACACACGGAGGCTTAACAACTTGGTACTGAATAATGAATGTGCCAAGCAAAAAAAAAAAGTTAAAAAATACATGGAGACAGATGAAAATGAAAACAACAGTCTCAAAACTTTGTGATGCAGTAAAGGTAGTTCTAAGAGGGAAGTTTCTAGTGATACAGGTCTACCTCAAGAAAAAAAGAAAAATCTCAAATGAACAACCTAACCTTATACTCAAGGAAGCTAGGAAAAGAACAAAGAGCAAAACTAGTAGAAACAAGAAAATAATAAAGATCAGAGCAGAAATAAATGAAATGGGGACAAAGAGAAAAAAAGCAAGAGCTGTTTCTTTGAAAATATAAACAAAATTGATAACCCTTTAGCCAAACTTGTCAAGAAAAAAAGAACTCAAATTAAAAATGCAGGAAGAGAAATAACAACTGCATCACAGACTTATAAAGCATTATAAAAGAATATCATGAAAAATTATATGCCAACAAATGGGACAACCTAGAAGAAATGGATAAATTCCTAGAAACATACAACCTCTCAAAACTCAATCAGGAAGAAATAGAAAATTTGAACAGACTAATTATTAGTAATGAAATTGAATCAGTAATCGAATATTTCCCAACAAACAAAAGCCCAGATCCAGATGGCTTGACAGCTGAATTCTATCAAACATTTAAAAAAATTAATACCTGTTCTTCTCAAACTATTCTAAAAAAAATAGAACAAGAAAAACTTCCAAATTCTGTGTATGAGACCAGCATTGCTCTGATATCTAGAGCAGAGAAAGACACTACAAAGAAAAAAAAAGAAAAGAAAAAGAAAAAAAAGAAAGAAAAGTACAAACCAATATCTCTTACAAACATAGATGCAAAAACACTTAAAAATATATTAGCAACATAAATTCAAAGACAATTAAAAAATAATCCACCACAATGTCCACGCTATAAAACAATCATTCACCCTTTCACCAAATGGGATTGATTTCAGGAATGCAAATCTGTTAAGAGGAAACATCATATTAACAATAAAAGAAATTATAAAAGTCATATAATCATTTCTATAGATGCAGGAAAAAGCTTTTGATAAAGTACATTTTTATGATAAAACTAGAAAGTGTTTAGAAGGAACATGCCCTAACATAATAAAGATCATATATTAAAAAAAAACAAAAAACAAAAAACCAGAGCTAACAACATATTCAATGATGAAAAGCTAAAAGATTTTCCTCTGAGATCAGGAACAAGGTAAGGATGTCCACTCTTGCCATTATTATCAACATAGTACTAGAAGTTCTAAATGCAGCAATCAGACAAGTAAAAGAAAGAAAGGAAATTTGGTAAAGAAAAAGTAAAACTGTCACAATTTGCAGATGACATGATAGTATACACAGTATCCTAAAGGTTTAACCAAAAAAATGATTCAAATAAGATATATTAGATTAAATGAGATAAAATATTAGAATAAATTCAGTAAAGCTGTCGGATACAAAATTAATATGTAGAAATCAGTTGCATTTCTATACACTAATAATGAAGTAGCAGAGAGATTAAGAAAACCATCCCATTTATAATTGCACCAAGAAGAATGTAAGAATAAACTTAACTGAAAAGGTGAAAGACTTGTATTCTGAAACGACACAACAATAATGAAAGAAACTGAAGACAATTTATAATAAATGAAAAGATATACCATGGTCATGGTATGAAAATTAATATTGTTAAAATGTCCATACTATCCAAAGCAATGTACAGATTCAATCCAATTCCAAATGTCAATAACATTTTTCACAGAACTGGAACAAATTATCCTAAAATTTGTATAAAACCACAAAAGATCTGGAACAGCCAAAGCAATCATGAGCAAGAAGAAGGCTGGAGGTATAACAATCCCAGATTTTAAGATGTACTACAAAGCTATAATAATCAAAACAGTGTGGTCCTGGCACAAGAATAGACCTATAGATCAATGGAATAGGATAGAAAGCCCAGAAATAAACTTGCACCTATATGGCCAATCAATCTACAACAAAGGAGGCAAGAATCTACAAGAGAGAAAAGACACTCTATTCAGTAGTAAATGGTGCTGGATCACTGGACAGCTACATGCAAAAGACTGAAACTGAACCACTTCCTTATCCCATACATAAAAATAAACTCAAAGTGAATGAAGAACCTAAATGTAAAACCTGAAAATAGAAAACTGGAAGAAAACATTGGCAGTATTCTCTTTGACATTGGCATAGCAGCATATTTATGGATAGGTCTTCTCAGGCAAGGGGGAAAAAAAGCAAAATAAACTAGTGAGACTATACTAAAAACTTTTGCACAGGAAAGGAAACCATCAACAAAATGAAAAGGCCACCAAATGAAATGGACAAGATATTTGCAAATGATACATTTGATGAGGAATTAAAATTTAAAATATACAAAGAAACATACAACTCAACACCAAAAAAAAAAAAACCCCACAAATAATCTAATTAAAAAATTATCAGAGGATTTGAATAGACCCAAAGAAGACACATAGATGGCTAATAAATACATGAAAAGATGCTCAGTATCATTAATCGTCAGGAAAATTCAAATCAAAACCATAATGAGATATCATCTCACACCAGTCAGAATGGCTAGTATCAAAAACAAAACAAAACAAAACAAAAAAACAAGAAATAATAAATGTGGGAGAAAATGGAATCTTCATGCACTATTGATAGGAATGTAAATTAGTACAACCACTGTGGACACAGTATGGAGGTTCCTCAAAAAAATAAAAATAGAAATACCATATGATCCAGTAATCCCACTGTAGGATATTTACCCAAAGAAAATTAAAACACTAAATAAAAAAGACACATGTTTTATGTTTATGGCAGCATTATTTACAATAGCCAAAATATGGAAGCAACCTGTTGTTCATGGATAGATAAATGGACAAAGAAAATGTAGTGTGTGTGTTTGTGTGTGTGTGTGTGTGTGTGTGTACACACAAAGGAATATTATTTAACCAGAAAAAGGAACAAAATCTTGGCATTTCTGACAACATAGATGGACCCAAAGGATATTATTCTAAGTAAAGTTAGTCAGAGAAAGAGATACACCATATGATTTCACTTATATATGGAATCTAAAAAGCAAAAAAACAGACACTTAAATACTGTGAACAAACTGGTGGTTGCCAGAGAGGTGGTGGGTGGGCAATGGGTGAAATAGGTGATGGGGATTAGAAACTTCCATTTATAAAATAAATAAGTTATGGACATGAAAAGTACAGCACAGGTAATATAGTCAATAATATTGGAGGGGTACCTGAGTGGCTCAGTCGGTTAAGCATCTGACTTTGGCTCAGGTCATGATCTCACGGTTCATGAGATTGAGCCCTGCATCAGGCTCTGTGCTGACAGCTCAGAGCCTGGAGCCTGCTTCAGATTCTGTGTCTCCCTCTCTCTTTGTCCCCTTCCCCACTCTCACTCTGTCTCTGTCTCTGTCTCAAAAATAAAGATTAAAGAAAAAAAATAAAAAAAATATATTGTAATAGTGTTGTATGGTAGCAGATGGTGACTTCATTTATGGTAATCATTGAATAATGCATAGAATCACCAAATCACTGTGGTACATACCTGAAATGAATAGAACATTGCATATTAATTATACTCCAATAGAAATAAAATGTAAAATGCATCTGGACTTCAGCAATTTCTTCAACATTATTTTCAGGGTTTTCTTTTTAATTCTTATCTTAAATTAAAGTGAAATTATATTTGATAGTTTGTTTTATATGCATGTGACTACACATATATGTATATATATATATATATATATATACATGCATATATATATACATATATATATACACATGTATATACATATATAAAACTTTGATTTTGGGATATGATTTTTTTATGCTTGCTTTATTTCTTAAGTATTTATAATAAAATATATCTTTTCAACAAATAATAAAGACTATACGTATAGAAATATTTTGCAGGTTTTCTTCATTGTTTTGCTCTTATTTTTCTAAATACTTCTTTGCATCACATTTAGACGACTGTTAAAGTAGGATAAATATCATCTTTATACTCCAATCAAGAAATTGTTTTGTCATGAAAATGATCAAGATATAACAAAACCTTCCTGGTACTGCTGCAAAATCCAGACTACTAGGGATGCTTTGGTAATTACACCAGTTCCAGGTGAAGGCTGTTGTTATACAGAAACAAATTGGTCATTTCCAGGACAATAAGGGATTAATAAAAATCACGTTGCAGGGCATTGGAGAGGACAAAATGCCTTGGAATTTCAAGATGGTTCTAAAAATAAACTTTGAACAATTACAAAAATCTGTTAAATCTGCAAACACTGGGAAATGACCCCTTTTTGAACCAAACATAGCATCAGCAAATTCAGAAAACATATCAAGTAGAGAAATGCAGATAAGTCCAACCTAGATACTGTTCTCTCATCCATACCTGAAGAGACAGACATTGGTGACACTATTGTAAGTTACTCGGTTGTAGTTGTTTACAGTTTAATACACACAAGGGGAATCCAGCCATGTCCATTGTGTGCACTTAGTTTGTCTCAGTTCATCATTTTATTGACTTGATGCAATTAAAGAACTTTGACTTGTTCTGGATGAAAGAACCACATGACATATTTTGATAAATCAATTCAAGCAACAGATATCTAGCGAGCACTGATATGTGGTAAGGATTCTGCTAGGTGCTAGGGTTGCAACACTGAGGCTAGGAGTTTAGAACCCAGTGGAAGAGGGTCAAACAAGCCAGTCTAAGGCAGGGTATTCCCTCTTACTTTTGCAGCCAAACTCATTAGCAAAACTGGAAAAGAATGTCATTTCCAGAGTGCTGGCTTTCACAGGGCCCATTTATAGACAGGTGTTCTGGATGTTTCTTACATACCTTGGTTCTTTTCCAGTGAAAGCAGATGACTCTAATCTCACCCACTCTCATGATCTTACCTTGTTCCCTTTGTGATTATACCACCTTTTCTGTACATGGCTGATGCAGATTAAGGTTTAGACGTATTTAGAAAGCCTAAACTGAGATTCCATGTTTAGCGTCAATCACATTAACAATCACCTTTAACCAATTAGAAAAAGTACAGAGAAAATAGCCATGTATCATAATGCTACATCAACCCATCTTTTTAACCCTTGCCCATGGATTTCAGAGATGTTTCTTGGATCGTACAGGGTGGCAGGCACCGTCACCTGTGCGAGCCCTTTAGCCAAACTTAACCCCTTCAATTTTCCCATGCTCATCCTTCAATTTTTTTCTATTCTGAAATCTTGCTCTGGTCTCTCTTTCACCTGAAATGCCCTTTTCTCTGCTTCTAATATATCTTGTTCCTGCTCTCTCTTCACATCCCAGTTTAG
This sequence comes from Herpailurus yagouaroundi, assembly GCF_014898765.1. Taxonomy (NCBI): domain Eukaryota; kingdom Metazoa; phylum Chordata; class Mammalia; order Carnivora; family Felidae; genus Herpailurus; species Herpailurus yagouaroundi. The sequence goes on along the minus strand of NW_024412395.1, from coordinate 28,373,463 downwards.
GTTCCAGATTTCGTAAGCATCCTCTCATCATTTCAAGCCACCTTACTTCCTAATCCTTTCCAGAAATAGTTTCCTCCAGAACTATGTTGATACTTCGTATGTCATGTTCAGTATTTCCAGTTAGCTTTCATTATGCTGGCTTTCTTCAAACTGAAGTTCCGACACTTTTCTATGTGGTGTCCTTTGCATGTTCTACCCCAGAACACCACTCCTGGCAAGAATTTACTAAAGCTCAGTGAACCTTTTGCTTGACTGTCATTTTCTCATTCCCTGCATTCTCTTTTGTAGTGCTCCATTCTGTACGGTGGAAGCCACGAGCACTTCCCAGAATTCTGCATGCAGGTACTGAGAAGCTGAATAAAGCTGCCTGTTCTAGGTATGCATTTCTGCCTCTACAGGTAGCCCCTACTGTGGTAGATTGGAAAACGTCAAATTTCAGCAATCACCATCACGCGTTGGCATACGGCATCGGGAACTGCAGCTCAGGAAATGACAGACCGACAAAACGAAAGAGGGAAACTTGAATGGAACACTTAGACCAGAAAAATAAAACCTATCTCCAGATTTTTCACATTCGAGGTTTCATACTTCCCAAATACATATGCCAAGTTCTGCCTACATTTCCACTGGCACTCCATTTCGTAAAGTAGTTTTGTTAAAACACTTAACGGGCCTCAATTAGAAATTTAAGTATATAAAAACGTAGGCTTGTGCAAAGGGAATGTGACAAGGTAGGTCGAGTGTAGAAGAGGGGGAACAGGGATGGCACAAACAGCCATAACAGATGAGCTTTCACACCACGTGTCGGGACGTGAGGGAGTCTCCCTTTCCCGCTCTTTAGGGATATGTAGCCATTTGAGAACACCCAAGATCAAATCAAGACTATCAAAGACCCATGCTGCATCATTACATTGCTGGTGGCCAGGAGCCAGGGCTGTCATCACTTGGTTTTGTGCTGCTTAGGGCAGAAAATCTGATTGTTCAGCAACATGTAATCAGCTTAAAACAAATCTGGAAGATGTTACCCAAAGACTAGATGATATCCAGGCCCTGGAATTTTCTGCAAAGAAAATGAAGGATTTGCCTTAAGATAAAAACTGTATCCGAGGAAAGAAATTTGAGACCTTGGGACAAAACTCAAGTCAATAAGTTTAATAGTAAGGCTTTAAGAAACTGGGATTACAACCCAAACAAGCCAGGCGGGTCCTGCAGCGCAGTGAGAGAAGCCAGGGTCCAGTTTCTAGAACTAAAATATTCTCTGTCTTCTATGCCTAGATACCACTTTTATTCTTCAGAGAAGGCACACTCCCATGAGAAGTGGGATTACATTTAAACACCAAGATGATAGAAGTCTTAAGAGCTGAACAGAGTCATGATTTAACTACTTATCATGTGGCCTATGAACTTGACTATGTCATTTTGTCTCGATTAACCATTATTTTCCTTTGAAAAAAATACGGATAGCGGTACTAGTTTTAGTAGTATTTTGGTACAAATCTCTTTCTTCCTTCCACATTCACTCCCCTGCCACTCCTGGTGTGCTAATGTAGCAGCAGAAGTGGGATTTATAATATTATGTGTGGTTGGAGAAGGAAACAGACTCATTTAACATAAGATACTGCAGCACATATAGGAGCAAGAGGTTACTCTATGAAATGTAAAAGTCTGCTTTCTGAGAAAATGCACCCTAAGCCTTTTCCAGTCAATACCCCGGCCCTTTTTTCTCCATCTTCAGGAGATACAGTATGGCCTCCAGCCTTAATGACAGCCAGGACAGATGAATGGGTGTAGTATGAGGGTAAGCATGAGTAAGTCTTGAAAGGTGAGTAAAAATAGCCAATGTTTATTGAGTGACTACTATTTTAAGTAAATAGACCATTTTAAGTAATTTTTATATATTTATTATATATAATCTATATATTTATACAATATATTATATATATATTATATAATTTAATCCCCATAACAAACCCTTGAGAAAGGCACTCTTATTATACCCATTTTTGCAGCTGAAGAAAATGGGGTGAGGAGAGGTTAAGTAATTTGTGTATCACGTCACATGGAGTGAGTGGTAAAGCTAAATCTCTGAGGTCTGAACCCAGACCACACTCTTTTCCATTAAGCTTTACTGTTGAGTGTGGAATTGCCCAGGCAAAGAGGGAAAAGAAGATGTTTGGGATAAGGGGAGTCACATGAGCAAAGGTGAAAAGGCATGATATAGGATTCGTGTTGAGGGCTCTAGAAAGTTTGGGAAGTATATAGGAGAAATTATCAGGAAGTCAATTATAGCCAGATCTAGAAATGTTATGATTTGCTGATTCACAAATAGCTGGATAAGCTTTTAATATTAATGGGTGTGCTTTCCTTTTTATCTCCTATACTCAGTGACTTCTCCCTTGTCTGCTAGGCTATGGGACATCAGTTGTGCCAACAGACGGTTGATAAATCAGAACAGAAAATATCATCAGTTTGAAAACGGCTTTGGAATGCCAATGAATATAAGATTATTGTGTTCATGAACACTAACGTATTGTGCAATAAAATTTTGACAAGACTTGGACTGATTCCTAATAAGTAAGAGTAGGTCTCCTCGGATAATACAAAGAAAATTCTACAGGTTGAGGAAGGGCAAAGAGGAAGGTAAGGATAATACAGCCCTTGCCTAGGGTTGGGATGTCAGAGAAAGGTGAATGTGCCCTAGAATCTAAAGAAAGTCCAGCGATCCAGCAAGATCCAGTGTTCCCCACTACCCAGCCTCGTAAATGGGCAGTAGCATAGAAACGGCTTCATGGAACATGTAGATAGAAAGACCTTGGCAGCAGCGTATTTCCAGGAATTCCATAGCAGAAGCAGATAAAGGTAATCTGTGAGCCAGAGAAGAGCACGATATCTCTTGTGAGAGAGCTGGACTGGAGAGGCCTAGGGTTCGCAATAAGGAGAAAAGAACAACATGCATTTGCTGAGAAGCAGAGGTCACATTACAAAGAGGTCACTGTGATCAGATGAGGACAACCTGGACCAGATTCCTCTTGCCCCACCCATCTCTTACCATGTTGTCTCAACACCAGGTATTCCTTTCTCAAGAACAGAGTTTAGGGATGGGAAACTATATTCAATAGGAATTTAACTTGCAATACAAAGTGAAAGGAAGCTCAAAAGAGAAAATAAATTCAGTTATAGAAAAATTAGATTCCTTAGACACCTCAATTTGTGACCTGGCATTCATGCCTACTATACAGCAAAGTTTCCTTTTCCAGATGTAGATACAGACATAATCTACAATGTATAAGCAAACTGAAGGGACTATGTCTGAGATGGATTTCAAAGAAAGCCATCAACTGGGGAAGGATAGATGACTGGAGAATCGGAAGGAAGCAGTTAGCCAGACTGGCAGGGGGAGTAGAATGAACCCCTGCCCGATGAGCAGGTCTCATAAACAGACTCGATGGCAATTTCACAAACTTTACGAATTTCACATTTACTTAATTAATCTTAAGCAAATGTGCTTCTTTTTCACCCTCGCTGTATATGACAGCTACAGGACACTCACTCTTTCCTTTCCATTTGTAGACTCCTCATCCCGTGTGTGGATTTGCTCCAGACAACTATTCCAGCCCTTTCTTGAACTAGCCCTGCCTGTTCTATCCTTGGGCTGACTTAAATATTTACATCCTCATTCCTCAACTGACCCCTATCAATTCAGGATGAGGCATTTTATTTATCTTTGCAAAAGTTCCTCACCCACTCCTGGAGAAACATGTTGCTATCATTCAACTTTAGAACACTTCTCTGAAGTTTTCAATTGTGTTGACATCCTTTAAGCTTTCCCAAACTTAAAACTATGAAGGTTGTAGTGACATTTGCTTCTGAATTGCAACAACAGTACCATGTTTGTGAATATTGAGGATCCACTTTAATTTGAACCATTTTATTTATTATTATTTTAAAAATATTTAATGCTTCTTTATTTTTGAGATAGAGACAGCTAACAAGTGGGGAAGGGGCAGAGGGAGACACAGAATGTGAAGCAGACTCCAGGCTCCAGCTGTCAGCACAGAGCCCAACGCAGGGCTAGAACCCATGGACCACGATCATGACCTGAGCCAAAGTCGGACGCTTAACGGACGGAGCCACAAGGGTATCCCTAATTTGAACCATTTTAAACAACCATAACTTTGTGCAGCTCTAAATTTTCTTTGTCTTACCTTTTCATATGTTAATATAAACCAACATACAACAGCACTTCCCAATGATCTTAAACACTTTTATATAATCATTAATTTCTCACCTCAAGCTTCATTTTTATTATATCCACATACTTTTAGCAGTATTGGGATAATTATCTTTTTCCTGTAGTACGTGTTCTAAGTCTTGTCCTATTATGACCTGGATATGAAGGACAACTAAGTTACTTAACTTGTCTAGGCTCAATTTCCTCATCTCCAAATATTAAGAAAAAATATTTATGTAACTAATACTTGCATGGCACTTGCAGTGTGCTGGGTTCTGTTCTAAGCATTCTACAAATATTAATTTGGTTCATCCTCATAAGGTCTCAAGGAGTAGATACTTCTAGTATCCCTACTTTATAAAGAAACGATGGCATGAAATGGTTAAGTAATTTGCCCAAGGACACACAGCTACTAAATTGTGAACTAGGAGTCAGCACCTGGCACTTGACCATTACAAAGGCTGCCTCCCCAGTTAAAACAAGCTTAGACTCTTTCTGCATTTCTAAGTTAAACCGATATAGTTTCTACTCTGAAGGCACTGACAATGTCAGTCAGTACTAAAGTACCAACAGTTAAAATGCTGACAATTTAGTACAGATGCTTACAGTCAAATGATCAATAATACTCATCTGCTTCAACTGACCACTGATGATATGCCTTCGAAGCACTGACCATACCTCTGACAGCCATTGAGCTTTCCTAAATGCGGACGATAATTACACACTAGAGACACTTTGATAGGCTTGCGAACCATTTGTTAGTCCATAGGAAACTTCTCACTGGTCATAATCAGCCCGCGGGCACATAGCAGGTGCCTCAAAGGAGTCTTGACCTGAAGAAAACTAAGATATCTTTGTCAACTTCTCCATCTTTCAATTTCCCTCCACAATATCTACCCTTTTGGACACCTCAGACAAGCACAAAGAAGTACCTTAAACTCATGCTCTGAGTGATATTTGCCATTTAAAGTCGTAATTAACATTTGCATGGTGCCCAACTTTCCAGCACAGTCTATCTCCCAAGGTGAATATCTCCTAGCTGAAACCTACATTTGTCACCCTAAAAAGCAGAAGGTAACAATCTAGGATCACCTCAAGGAGTTTTGCATTGCTACAGACAGTGGCTTAGACATTCTCTCTTAAGAATTTTCCTACACATTTTATTTCTGTGTAAAGCCTTGAATAACAAGAATTATAACAGCTCACAAATTTTGGGGTTTTGTATGTGTTAAGCACAATTCTGAATACTTCACATTTTCATTCTCAAAACAATCCTTGGAAGCAGATGATATCAGTACTCTATTTTTGAGATGTGAAATTGAGGCTGAGAGGTTAACCAACTTCCTCAAAATCCACATACCTGTTTAGGGCTGAGTGTGTGTTATTTCTTAAAGCGCTTTCTGGTTATCTATTGCTTCACAGCAAATTTCCACACAACTTAGTGGCTTAAAATAACCATTTGGTTTCACTCACAAATTGGTAGGTCTGGAACGTGGGAAGGGCTTGGCTGGGTTCATCTCTGATCCATGTGGCATCATATGGAGAAGCAGCGGCTGGAGATCTACTTTTCCCTCAAATACCTGCTGCCTCAGCAGATGATATTGTGTCTCATCATCCAGAGCCTCCCAATGTAACTTGGGCTTTTCACAGCACAGTGGAAAGCTGACTTTTTAGAGCAAGTATTCCCAGAGAAAAGGAGCAGAAACTAGCATTCCTCTTACAAGTAGACTGGGAACTTTACCTCATTTTAATGTTCAAAGTAGCCAGAGGCTGCCTACCTACATTTGCAAAGAGGAAATAGGCTCCACCTTTCAATGGGAGGAGTGTCAAAGCATTTGCAGCTATAGTCAATCAATTAAGTATTTGCAGCCTATTCAATCGATTAAGCAATTGTAGTCAGGTGGCGGCTGGGGTTGAAGGCATCTGAAAGGCTCCTTTGGGCTGCACGGCCAAGTTGGCTCCTTCACGTGATTGCAAACTAATATTGGCAACTAGTTGAGAGCTCAGGAAAGGCTGTTGACTAGGGTGCCTACCCTATACACAATCTCACTATGTAGAATCTCAAGCGTGGTGGCTGGATTCTCACAGAATCTTGACGGTTATCATTGCAGGAGACACAGATCTCTGCCTCAATCTTTATTGGTCAATCCTTAAGAGCAGCTGATTCACAGGGCACCTGGATGGCTCGGTCGGTTGAGCATCTGACTTCAGACTTCAGATCAGGTCATGATCTCAGAGTTTGTGGGTTACAGCCCTGTGTAGGGTTCTGTGCTGACAGCTCGAAGCCTGGAAGCTGCTTCGGATTCTGTGTCTCCCTCTCTCTCTCTGCCCCTCCCCCACTCACACTCTGTCTTTCTCAAAAATAAATAAACATGAAAACAATTTAAACAAAGCAGCTGGTTCACAAGGAGAGTAGACTCCACCTCTTGGTATGAGGTGGGGCACCAACTTCTACCACAGTGCAAGGCCTTCTCATAAAGTGGTTGCCTTCTACCAGAGAGCATGCTTTTGTTTGTTTGTTTGTTTGTTTGTTTGTTATTACTAGTTATGCATCTCATGCAATGAAAGTTGTGGTTTATCATATTCGTGAATACAGAATGCCTTCCACTGAGAGACGCTTAGCAGAGGTAGATTGAACCATATGAAATGTCTAATATTCAATCAGCTTTGACCAACAAGAATTGCAATGTCATGATTCAACTTAAAATTTTAGGTGTCCATCAACATTGAGATGTGAAGTAAAAAAAAAAAACAAAAAACATTTTGTGTAAATATTTAGCAGAATCAGAAAGCTTTGCTATCTTAACTTTTATAGAAAAAGGTCATTTTATGCTAGCTCAGAATTGTCAGACCAACATTTCTATCTTCTTCTTACTTATATCCTTTAGTCCCGATCCCTGAAGCCCTTCCTGGCATTGATTCTCTAAGTTTATGAGGCCAATGCTTATATTTGGTGAATACTTGTAAAGGCCTGCTCTCCAACCTTTTCCCCATAGGAGGGAATAAGGTCAATTCACTGTGTCAATAGCAATGAAAGTGTTCTCCTTCATACCAAATCTTCTATTTTTCTTTGTGACTTTCCCAGTGTTGCTCCCCACATGAAGGACCCGTCTTACAATTCACTTCTAACAGAAAAGGTTTTCAATAATAGATTCCCCTGTGAAGCTCCCCACAGCTCTTAAAATGAGGGAAGGGAGCCAAACCTCAAAGCTCAAGACTACTTGCTGAGGTGGTATATTTTAGGAAGGAATTATTATGTGTCAATAACTCTCTTATACTATGGTTTATATGGCACGAAACACTCAACAAATGTAAATTAATAACAGTGATGTGATTTTGACTATAATTCCATCTCCTTTGTCTTGCCGTTACTCAAAGAGCATTAATCGAAGCAGATATGTTTTCTATCTGTCACACCTCAGAAATTTTAAATATGTAATGATATGTGGCTGAAACACCATAGTGTCTTCAGCCTCTAAGAGAACAAGGCTCATATCTTCTTGGTGAGGTTCTAACTCTTAACATTGGGGGTTTAGGGATTCTACTTACTATCTGAAACACAACATTCTGACAATAACACTCCTGACACCAGAAAGTGAGGGTGGACAAAACTCGAAGTGGGAATTGGAGCAAAAGAGATTGTCTCTCTCAGTGGTATCCTACAGTGGATTACAAGAGGGTGTGAACTCATGATATGTAAGTAGAAAAGAAAGGCTGCTAGCATCAATTCTATCTTTAAGAAAGTCTGGGCTCTGCTCAGTGTTTGGGCTGAGATACAAAACAATTTCTCTATTTTCCCAAATAGTTCACCCCTCCTTAATTATAGCTCTCAGACGAATGTTTTGTTACCATCAGAAAGCAGGCAAAGCAGGAAGGAAATAATCAGGCATTTTCACTTAGAACATTGAATTTTAATACCGCTTTTCCTCTTGCTAACAGACCTTTCAATTTTACTTCTTACATGTTTTAAGTGTGATCAATTTTACCTTTCAAGATATTACTCCTCATCTATAAAATTACACAAAAATTGCCATAAACAAGCTGACTGAAAAGGAACAATCGTTGTACATTAAAAAAAATAACCTTCATGTTTATAGAAATAATAAAGCCCATGCAGTACTTCTTTTAAAGATCTTGCTCTAAACAAACTGAATTATTCATGCATAGAATTGTACAGCATTAGAACACCTGTTTTCAATCATGCATAATGTAAAATCACTCATTACCTCACAAGAGCCTCTACATCTCCAGCAATCAAATGGCATTGAAACAGCAAAACAGGTGCCTGGCAGGTGGATCCAAGCAGATGTTTTTGGCTTGCGTGCCTTTTCTTGTACAGGTGTGATGATCTTGTTTTCAACTGCATAATTGCTATTTAAATAGGTAATATTTGATTCTTATGCACTTTAATATTTATTTTTGCTTTTTCAGTTCCTCTCGCATCGCCACTGCCTGGGCTTGAGGTGGATTTGAAAGCTTTGGGGATCCTGTAAGGTGCAGAGATACCAGCTGAAGGTGCCATTCCACTGTCTTTCACTGACTTACAATGGCGAAGGGACCCTCTGTGAAAAGTATGGTTTCTGAGTGAACCCGTGGAGTTTCAGCAGCATGGCTAACTACTGAACAGGAAGGAAAAAGTTTCTCTCCCTCGTTAGGTATCATCCAGAAGTCATATTTAAGCATTCCCACTGTGCATACCATGAATGTTAAATGAAGTCAATGCAAATCTATGAGCACAAATCAGAAAGAGAACATCTTTCTTCAGCTGCCGATACACAATATATTGAACGTCTACAAAGATAGCTCTGTGTGTATCTTGCTTGGGAGCCATCAAAATGCATTTGCTTAAGCATGTTTTAGGAAAACATCTTTAGGTCCCAGCTGGAAATAGGGCTTTCACTTTGTACTAGATTTATCCAATATAACTTCATTCAAGCAGAATAAGTAATGTAGCTTTCCACAGGGGGTGTCACAGCCACCTTATTTCCCTGTTTCTTTCCCCAGTTCTTCCTTTTTAAAAAAAAAAGTGATCCACAAATTTAGTATCAGTGAAAGGTGCTGTATTGAAAGATGTAAAGACAGGCAACTTTATTTGTGAGAACACGTGCAGCATGAATTTGTGTGCTGTTGCAACCATGCTGTCATTCTCTGCAAATCTTTGGGGCTGTTTTTCATGGGTTTGCAGTGAGTGAGACTGCCAGAGTAGAATCACAAGTCCACTCTGCTGACACAGTTGGAGGTTTAGGCACCCATGTATCTCAGAAACTAAGGCCACTGTCATGCCAGGCAAGCGAACACACGGACCATACCATGAGCAAAGTATGTCTTTGCCACGGTACATTATACCACTGGTATTTTGGATAACCTATGAAAAACATCCAAATATTTCTATGTAAAGGGATCACTGTTTGCAACCATCCAAATATTGTATTGAAACCCATTCAAGTTTCTAAGTATCTGGACACGTGGGATCATTCATGAAGACCAAAGACCCAGACATGGCCACCCTCCCTTCCCCTTTACCCCAGATGGTCTGGCTCTGTGAAGACATGGCCATGATATTAGTTATCCATGTAATGCTCTTTCCAATAAAAATACCCTAAAATGAATTAAGAGGTAAATTATATTGCAGCTATTTTATCACCTAAAATGTTAGAATGATTTAAACTAATTTAATGGATTTTTGGTCTTGTATTTTCACCTAAGTATTGATAACTTGCTATATGACTGGACATAACTTTCTCTTGAGGTTGATCTCTAGTGTAAATAAAATGAGAATAAAATTCCTGTTGCAGCATATATTAAGCCTATAGATCCAAGCGCTTCAGATCTATTTTATTTATTCTAATTCTATATTTGTTATTAATACTTTATTACTATGCATTATTTTAACTATTAGCTTCTCATGAATTAAAATCAGATTCCATGAACTAATCATCAGCATCATCATAAATCACAGTCACTATTAGTGCTCCACCATTACCAACATTTATTGAACACCTATTGTGGGCCAAATATATTTTTAAAAACTTTACATGAATTGGGGCTCAGTGGGTAAGCATCTGACTTCAGCTCAGGTCCCGATCTCTCAGTTTGTGAGTTCAAGCCCCGTGTTGGACTCTGTGCTGACAGCTCAGAGCCTGGAGCCTGCATCAGATTCTGTGTCTCCCTCTCTCTCTGCCCCTCTCCTGCTTGCTCTCTCTCTCTCTCTCTCTCTAAGATAAATAAACATTAAAAAAAAGTTTACATGAACCATTTAAATACTATATTATACATAATACACACATTATGTTATCTTTACCATTTTTTGTTATTTGAGTACATCAAAAAATTCAAACCTACCAAAGTCAGAGAATATGAAATCCATTGTTAAATTTTGGTTTCAAGTTCTTTCTCAGTATAACTAATTTGGGCTTGTCAGGGAGATTTCTGAATCTTCAAGACCTGAGTTGCGGGATACACATTTGATATGATACCCCACCATATTCAGTAGGTGGCACTGGCAGGATAAAGACAAGGTAATTCTAAAGAAAATATTTCCAAAACATTTTCAACGGACTTCTCGTATACAAACGTTATCCTAGCTAGGGATCCACTCTATTCTTAAGTGTATGCATATGTGTCTCACATCCTACCGTTCGTAATCCATTTTTGCTTTTCAAAATGCAAATACTTACTTGGTGTTTGACTACCTCAGTGCAAGAATCCAAGGGTGCACTTTCTCTGGAATCAATTGTCCTTTTTAATACAAACACAAAAGACATTCTGTGTCACCTATAATTAGGTAGTAATAGCAACTGAAAACACTAAATAAGAGCATTAATTACAATCTAACTGAACAAAATATCTACAATAAAAACACAGAAAGTAAGAATACTTTTACCTTGAACAGTAACAAAGTTTATTTAGAAGGAAATTAGAATAGGTAGAAAAATAGAATAGATAAAACATGTCAGGAAAGCTCCCAGGAGGGTGGAGCATCAGTAAAATCGAAATTTAGGACATAGAGGACTAACAGGTCATCAAAAAGAAAGAGCTACACCATGATTTTAACAATAACTCATTACTGATACGCTTTGAAAATTTTGAAGTCTCACTTAATACGTGTGTTCTCTGAATGTATCCTAACTTATTCCACTAAACACAATTTTATCATTCTATCATTTACATTCTTCTACATATATGTTGGGACAAGCGAACACTGAAACGAATTAGTGTAAGCATACCAGGGCCTCTCAGAAGGGGGTGACTGAGTTATTACAGAATTCTGCCCAAATAGAAGGAAATGAAAACACACAGAAAAGCCAAGCCAAAAGTTAGGAGTTCAGGGATTAAATGTTTTACATTGGACATTAAATTGTATTTCCTGGAAACAGATAAATAAACAAATGAAACATTTGATGAAATACTAATGAATTGTTTCATTCTCAAAGAATGAATCTAATTTGGAGATAGTAAGGGGTGTGGTAAGTAAGTCTGCTTGCTGTAGTTCCTTTCCTACTATCTGCTATAAAGAAGTCTTTAGGATACTCTCTTCCACTGAGGTGGAGAATGGCAGGAGAAGGAAATACCCAAGTGTGTACTGAGAAGGTGTGGAAAATGGACATCAACCTCACTTACTTAGAAGGATACCAATGTTAAAAAGCAAGTTGTAGCTTAGAAAACAACACAAATTTATTTTTCTAGAAAACACTATACATAGAACATTGAGGAGAATGAGATAAATTGGCACAGAAATATTCAAAGAAATAATTGCGATCTCTTCAACTCAATCACACACTCCAAAGCCAAGATATTTCAGCATATTATATAAAAACAACATTTCCAGAGATCCATCCATCAAGAGGCCTGTTCCCAAAGCAGACTTTTGTTAACAGTACAATCTTAATTTGAATGGAACTCTGGTACCAAGCAGAATTTCATTACAAATCTACTATGAAAAGAACAAAACACTTAAATAACAAAAATATTCAGGATAGCTGTTTAAAAATATTAAAATAGATCTACCCTATGACCCAGCAATAGCACTGCTAGGAATTTACCCAAGGGATACAGGAGTGCTGATCCATAGGGGCACTTGTACCTCAACGTTTATAGCAGTACTTTCAACAATAGCCAAATTATGGAAAGAGCCTAAATGTCCATCAACTGACGAATGGATAAAGAAGATGTGGTTTATATATACAATGGAATACTACTTGGCAATGAGAAAGAATGAAATCTGGCCATTTGTAGCAACGTGGATGGAAGTGGAGGGTATTATGCTAAGTGAAATAAGTCAGGCAGAGAAAGATAGTTACCATGTGTTTGCACTCATATGTGGGTCCTGAGAAACTTAACAGAGAACCATGGGGGGAGGAGAGGTGGGAAAAAAAAAAAAGCTACAGAGAGAGAGGGAGGCAAACCATAAGGGACTCTTAAATACCGAGAACAAACTGAGGGTTGATGGGGGGTGGGGAGAGGGGAAAGTGGGTGATGGGCATTGAGGAGGCACTGTGTGTGGTACGGAAACCAATCTGACAACAAATTATATTTAATAATTAATTAATTAATTAAAAAAGTATTTTATAGTTGAGTACATTTTGAAGATGTTGAAGTTGGTGGTAGCCACTGGACTGATACATCTGTGATCTGGTTATCATTCCTTAAGCATCACAGGCTTCTATCTGCCATAGAGAATCTCTTTCATTTGTGATAACTGCAAAACTGGATCAGTTTTCCAGTTCTTTGCCTTTAAAACTCTATGTAGATTTCCTGAGCTTTCCAAAGTTGGGACCCTTCTCTTTGTATGAGGCTTCGAGGATAAGCATCCACAGGGTCTCCTACCTCATTAGTTCTTTCATGCCACAGTTTGCATATCCCATTGTGTATTCTGACTCAGTTTTCCCAAACCAGTGCCAGTTTTAAGTGTTCATTTCTTTGGTCTATAATGAGTACCGGTAAGGTTGCACTGTTAGAACTCAGTAATTTCTGGGGCATATGAGTGGCTCAATCGGTTGAGAGTCCAACTTCGGCTCAGGTCATGATCTCACAGTTCCTGAGTCTGGCTCTGTGCTGACGGCTCAGAGCTTGGAGCCTGTTCTAGATTCTGTGTCTCTCTCTCTGCCCCTCCCCTGCTCATGCTCTCTCTCTCTCTCTCGCTCTCTCTCAAAAATAAACATTAAAAACAGTTAAAAAAAATATCTGAGTAATTTCCTGTATGTGTGCAGTGCTGTAGTTTTTGACTATATCCTATAGATACAGGGTCATGGACTTTTCTACATCATCCATATAAAAATACCTTGAACCACTGAACAAGATCAACATTTTACTAGATTTTTCTTTTACATATTTTATAACAATTCCTTTTCAACACCTATTCTCTTGAAACCTGCTTGCAGAATCTTTAAATCCTCAGCAATTGAGTTTTCCATCAGTTGGGAGAAGTTTGCTTTCTTCAGAGAGAGGGGACTTGCAAAAACCTGTTCATAAACTGAAACAAACTCCAGGCCACAGATTTTCAGCATCACCTAGAAAGTCAATGATCTAGGACAGCATATCATGTCAACTCAAATTATGACTGGAATAAAATGCACACTAACTCCCCTATCAAGCTATCTGGGCCCATTTCTTCAAGATCGTAATAACTGTCCAGCTGAGCAGATAACGTCACTCTCCGCCCCTAGTCCTCATTTTTATCATACCTGGATGTGAGATGCCAATCAATTGTTTGAAAGTAATTTGATCATTCATAGTGGACCACTTGAATGGCAGCAAGAATAGGCTATTACCAACCCATAAACAAGTGGTAAATGTTTGATAAGATCAGCATAGTATGAACGTATCCTCTATCTTGCCCATTATTAGTCGGCTCTCTGTCCAAAACACTTTTATGTATTCTAAAGTAGATAGCTAACTTTCAAATGAAGAGAAAGAAATAAAAGTGACTAAGGTAGTAAAAACAGTGTAATGAGATGATTCAACTGGTCTTATAGGAGTTTAAAGTTTCTCAGTTATCATTTTGAATATCAAATCTTATTCTAGTACATATGGGCAGATGGAGGTTCAAATAGTTTTTCACTTAGTAGAATGCCAAAGCTATATTGTGTGCTTTTAACATTTTGGCAAATAATTAAGTTAATATAATTTGTGTTTTCTGTCTTAGGATTCCTTGTTGAAAGAAATTGTTCATGTTCTCACATAAATCATGTTTCTGTATGCAATTATCAATCATTTTTTACTATGGGTACACGGAGATTTTCTGTTCATCTTGGACGGTGCATGGCATTTCAATGAAAATTGGTCAATTGAATTACATTTATAGGAAAAAAACTAAGAATTTCACTTAAAATCCTTATCTCAGGTTATACTGAGATAATTTTTCTTAAATCGGTCAGACCAAAATTAAATGTAAAAGCTTTATAAAGACAATTAAGAAAGTGTTATTTGGAAAAACTTTTTTTTCCCCAAGTGCTTTATAAAGTTTAATTTAAAATCAATCATGTGTTATTTAAATTTTTTTTAAGTTTATTTATTTATTTTGAGAGAGAAAGAAAGAGAGTGTGTGAACAAGGGAGGGGCAGAGAGAGGGAGAGACAGAATCCCAAGCATGCTCTGCATTGTCTGCTCAGATACTAAGGCAGGGCTCAAACTCGCGAGATCACAAGCTGAGCCAAGATCAAGAGTTCGACTTGAGCCACCCAAGTGCCCCTAAAACATTTTTGTTAATATGAGTATCTCTAATATCTACATCTATTATCTATAATAATATTAAAAATATATAAATAATTTGCATTGATGTTATTCCTTATGAATACTTATATAAGCCACTAAGACAATCTTATTTCTCACATAAGAAATATTAGAGTAACTGTACATACAACTCAAAACTATAAAAGCATTAGTTATCAGGGATATTCACATACTTAAGAATTTAAAGTTGTTCCATTGTTTTTTCAAATAAGTCAGTAGAAGGATGAGTTTCTTCTTGGTAAAGTGAGAATGGTGTTTAGTAATCAATTTACTTAGTTAACTGCATAATTAAATACATTTTCCTTTGTATGTAATGAACCCAAGAGAAAATAGTAAATCAAAATAGCAGCTCTAGTGTGGCACAGAGGTCAAATATTAGAATACTTTGTTTAGTAAGAGGTAATATGATATCACATACAACAGTCAAAAAATACTGAGTGCAATTGCTTTTGAGTCAATATTTCAGGAACTTGGTTTAGATTACCGGACAAAACAAATATCTCTGCCCTCATGGGGCTGAGAGTCTAGCAAGAAGAGACAGAAAATAAAAAATCAAACCCAATCAAGAAGCAGATTATATGTGGTATGAAAGAAGAAAAAGGAGAACAAATTAGGGAGGAATGAGACCACAAAATGTAGGGTGTACATTACAGTATCAGATAGGGTGCTCACATCTGAAAGAGGTCAAGGAAATTAACAAAGCAGAGATCTAGGAGAAGAGTATTCCAGGAAGAAGAAACAGTGCAAAGGCCATAGGGCAGGAGCATTTCTATACCAGTGCAGCTAAAGCACGGTGAGTGGAGGGGAGGAGGGTTTGATGTTACAGAGGTAACAGGCGCTAGATTTTGTAGGTCAAGTTCAGCAAACTTTACTGCAAAGAACCCAATGGCAAGTATTTTAGCCTTTGGAACCCATGCAGTCTCTGTTGCAACTACTCAATTCTGTATATGTAGTGCCAAAGTAGCTACAGGCAAAACTTAAATGAATGTGAGTGGCTACAATCCAATCAGCTTTATTTATGGAAACTGAAAGTTAAATTTCATATAATTTTCACAAATCCTATGGTAAAAAAACTTGTTTTAACTGTTTAAAAATACAATACCATGTTTAGCTCACAGGCTATTAAAATATGGTGGTGGGCACAGGGCACCTGGGTGGCTCAGTTGGTTAAGCGTCTGACTCTTGGTTTTGGCTCAGGTTTCTCATGGTTTCATGGGTTCGAGCCCCAAATCAGGCTCTGTGCTGACAGTGCCGAGCCTACTAGAGATTCTCTCTCTCCCTCTCTCTCTGCCCCTCCCCAACTCACGTTGTTTCTGTCTCTCTTGACATAAAAAAAAAAAAAAAAAAAAAAACTTAAAAAAATATTTTAAAAAATGGTGGTGGGCAGATTTGGCATGAAGGCCATAGTTGAGGTGATATCTTTGGCCATTGTAAGGACATTGGTTCTCACGGAATGAGATGAAGTTTTAGTGTGGGATTTTTAGCAGAACAACAGCATGACAGGCTTACTAGCTTTCAAAGATTACTTGGGTGGCTGTGTTAAGACTACAAGGGGCAAGGATAGGACTGGGGAGGCTTGTTACGAGGCCAGTAGAGAATCCCAAGGGAGAGATGATGGAGGTTGAGACCAAGGTGGTAATGGTAGTGGTAGAGAGAGGTGGTCGGATTCGGGACCTGTTTTGAAGGAAGAGCCTGTAGCCTTCCTGACTATGTGTAACAAGTGTAAAGTAAAAAGGAGGCATGGAAGTTGCCCGTGAGGAAACCGAAGAAAAAATAAAGAACTTCGGATCGGATGTACCTTGATCCAAACCCCATTGCACCACTAACGTGTATCAGGCAAATTACTTAACTCTCTCATGGCTTGGTTTTCTCAGAGTAAAATCAGGATGGTAATATTCAACTTATAGAGCAAGTCAAAGTGCAGAGCAAATACCATGCAATGGTAACACTGAGGTATGTGATCTGTGCTTCAACACTTGTCATGATGAATTCTCCTACCACCCAAATAGGCAGGTCCTGTCATGTCCTTATTCTGGACAACCTAAGCACAACCACAGTGCCAGCTGTTGGTTGTAGGGCTGTGTTTGAAACTCATTCCTCCCGACTCCAGAATCCATGCTTTCAACCCTTATGCTAGCTAAGCTGCCTCCGTGAAAAAAAAAAAAAAGTTATTTTTCATAAAACCAGACAACCAACCAGCAAAGAACTTATTAACTGAGAGAGTCTATCCTAAAGCCAGACAGAGTAGATAAGGGCCTAGAAAAAAGGGAGCAAAATAATAACTAAGCATAGACTGATATTTACAGGGTGTAAAAGGATTGTAACAAGTGTGCATGGGAAAGAAATTAGGAAAGAGAAAATTTAAGGCAAATAAAAGTTCACATTGGTTCTTGATGATTCATGAAGTCACCTTCTCTTCCTTGGCAAATTCAAAAAATTCAAATTCATTAATTCATCGGATACATATTTTGGAATGCCAAAAATGATTGCTGAAACTTAGGAAAATAAGCAAATAAGCTAGATGTGGCATTTGCCCTCTTGTAGAAACCATCATTAGCAATTAATTGGAACTATTTTCAGTGGGGTTAAGAGAACCTCAGTACTCTTCTTCCAAAAAATCAGAATCACAGTCACGTAATTCAAGCCTTAAGGAGAAAGAGTGCAATTTATTGAATTTGTTATAGGAATTCTGTTTGCCGATTTGTGAACACCAAATATTAAATTGATTGGGTTCTTATTAGTCATTTCTCAAACTGAAATGACTCTCTGGAATAGGGTGCTGCTCTCTCCCAGATTGTTAGAGCCATAAGTATCAGCCAATGCTGAGGGGGTCAGGACACAAAGGAGAGGAGAAAAACTAATCAGCTCAGTTTTGATAAAGAAATGCTTCTCTCAGGGGACATGTATTGATCAAGCTAAATTTGCTTAATAATAGAAAATACAAATACCAATATAAGAGCATATGGCAACAAAAGCCTTGAAATTATACAAAGTATGGAGAGATATACTTGTGGATATTATACGTTTTGATTTATTCACAATCAAAATATATTGATCTCTCCATGAATATTGAAAAGAAAGAAGAAAATACCTTGAAGGAAAGAATACCACATCAGAATCAGCTCGATAGCAGAGATCTCCATAGTTTCAGCTCAGTTCTTTATTTTTTTCCTTAAAATCTCAAATCCTGAGCCAGGCATGTCTCTGGCGTCTGGTGGTGCTGTCACCCTTGTGCACCTAGTATTGCCTGCTGGCTAGTGACAGTATCTCCTTGATGAGCAGGCCGGGGCCAGTCCCAGGCAGCTCCCCTTTCAGCCTGACAGCTGCATATCCCAGGTGGTCTGACATTTGAGATGGAGGCTGTGGATAAGATTGAAGGTGTTTTAGGGGAGAAGTAGGCTGTGAATAACACCAAGACTTCATCCAGATGGAATCACTCATGAGACAACCTGAGATACTCTATTACTGTCCATATGTCTCCTAGGTCTCCAAAGGCGAGCCTCCATTGATTTATTAGAAACTCACTATTTATGTTTTTGGCTCATCTCACAACAGACTACAGTGAAGGATTTAGCAGAGATGCTGCTGTTTCTAGTGGTGATTGGAATTTTATAAGTTCTTTAAATAAAACAGCTTCCATAAATATCCTAGTAAACATCACACAATAAAGTAAATATTTGGGGGTGAGATTCAGTTGATTTCCTCTTAATATACACCACCTTTTTTACAAGTTTCCTTCTGAGTGGAGCCCCATGGCAAAACCTTTTACAGAACATGCCTATTTTAGGTAAATAAATAAATATAGGATTCCAAAGAAATCAAAATTACTAGATATTGCTAACAGCACTGCTTAAACACGATTTTTTTCCCTTGCAGATAAACCTTGGATGAATTATTTCATTGTTCTACCAGCACAAACAGTTGTTATTAGTGTATCTTATTTATAGATGGTTCTTTGAGGGACTATAGTAATATAGCAAAATATCAGTTATTTCATCACACTGGTGAATTTAATGAACCCGAAGGTGTGTGTTATTTTAGCACTTGCTATATAGCTCCTGTGAAAACCCAGTGGTGCTAAAATCTGTAAACCTGTCATTGCTTAAGTAATAACCTTGTTAAAAGCATCTTCATTTAACTTACTTTAGCTTCTGCAGGATGTAGTTTTATTTTATCAGTGCAGAGAGTAGGTGTTTCAAACCCAAACCACTTATTGTAAATATAATTAATTGTAGTTCATTAATTTATTCCCAATGTTATTGCTTTTATTTTAACACTTAGGTTAAATTAAATATTGTCTGGAATCTTAGTACCCATTTTCAATTTTTTACCAACTCTTAATTTATATTGAATTTCCGTAGTTACAGAAGTAAATTTTAGTCTGCACTAACAAAATGTTCATTTTAATCTTTAGTACTTCTTTATACAAGGCACAACAGACTCTTCCCCTCCCCTGTATACACTGTAGATTTTTTTGTAAAGTGCAGTTTTGTTAATCTGCTTGGAATGGATTTGAGTTTATTCTGGCCTTTTAAAAATATGAAGAAAATTGGATATTGATGGTAGGTGTTCAGAATTATCAATTGATTTCTACACGAGCACATCTACAATTATTGAAATGCTGGCAATAAAAGTGGGAACTCCCTCCTATTTAGAACTAGACATGAAAGGAGGGAGGGGGAAGAGAGAGGGAGAATCAGAGACAGAGACAGAGAGAAGATTAAAGAGGATAAATACTATAATTTGTATAATTATAGCTTTAAGGCAAAAACAAACTTTCTATAATTACCTAGACCGGCCAAGAGCAAGGTGTATGATAAAAGCTATATGTTAGCAACCACTTTGAAATTCTTGGCTAATTGCAATAATGCAGTCAGTAAATACACACATTACACAACCACATATAGAAGAACTTTATACAAGGTATCGGTGGCCAACCACTATTTCACTGCTGAGTGAAATTAGTCAAACAGCTCCCAGCCTGATAGGTAGGCTATGATTTATATCAAATTGTCTTGTTCCAAAAGGTGTCAATAGAAATCCAGGACAGAAATAGTATAATAAGTCCATTTGGCAATAAATTGAACCTGTCAAGGTAGTTTTCTTTCTGAATCTATTATTTTTAATCCAATTTTTTTTATAAAGTCATGAAATTCTTGTTTGATTTATGTGAAAGTCTTGGAAAATTGATAGTTGATGTTGTTCACTTCTACAAAAAAATCTGCAATTTAACTTGAGCTGTAGTGCTTTAAAATATATCAAACTGATTATTATAATCATCAAAATATTTTTGTAAAATCCAAAAAAATGATAATGCTGTTATTGGTCATTGCTTTCCAACCCTTTAAATGTAAAAATTGATTTTAAATTTGGGGCTAGGAAGAGAGAAGAGAAGAAATACTTCAAGAACTAAGACAATTTCTTGGGTTATTTCCAGTGTTAAAAATAATACTGAGTTCAAACATTGTTTCCTATGTAATGATGTTTGTCTTATATATGAAGATTTTTAGAGTTATTAATGTTCAGATTTTTTGAAGTATGGGTCATTCAAATAATAGTATATTTGAATATGCAGTGGAAAAGCCAGCTTTAAATTTGCATATATACAATTACTCTCATTATCAGTCTTTTTTGTAATGTGTTTATCTCTAAAAACTTTTTTTAGTAATTCAGTTAATGTTTATATGCCTTGAATAAATGACATTTTTAATCAGAATATTAAGCAACTATGTTAATATTTGTTTGGTCTGAAAGTTAGTATAGTTTCTAAATAATGGTCAGACAAGAGATTACACAATTGTATCTTTCAATAAGATACTTTAAATGTACATTAAAGTTAGAAAAATTTAATGAAATTCACACTTATATCAAGGATTTTTTTAATTAAATCTATTGGTTGTTGGTATCTGTGAACTCTTAAGAATAAACACCTGCAGTGTTTTATTATGTAAAAAGGTGGTTTAATTGCATCATATTTATCACAGAAAAATCAAGCCCTATTCAGAAGATAATAATGACACAGTAATTGGATCAGTAATTGGTTCAGGATGATTCAATATTGTACTAATAATCATAAATACTGCTGTCTTCTGCTCTGATACAGGGCTGACATGCTAATATAGATTGGATTTAGAGCAATAAATATTAGTGAACTGGATCTAGTATTAATGTCTGGACCTTTAGTTTGGCTATGCTGGCCAGAAACAGATACAAAACTTGCAAATGGATATATTTTCAATTATGATATGAATTCAGTCAATAAGCTTGATTGGCTTTTCTTATTCATCTCTGAAACTAGTATCTTCAATGTATAGAGTGGAGGGGAGTAGAAATAAAGACAGTTCTTGATTTTTCTGGTAAAAGTGATCATTTTGTAGGAGCAGTATAGTTTTTACATTTGATGGAGCCTGGTTACCACAGCTGATGTGACATGGTGACCTGGTGGGCAAAATTATTCACGTGCCAGTCATGTAATGATGGATAAGAAAATCATTTCCATTACCACACTGTGTTCAGCAGACACTTGGCGGTTAAACAGGACTATTTCTTAGCCAGTGTGGTGGCAGCCTTTCACTGGAGCCAAAGGAGAGGAGGCTCATTATGTAGGAAACAATGATCCTTATTCACTCAACATGGAAACTTGCCTTACAAGAGCACATTGGACGGCTCTGGGCTGGAACAAAAATGCTATATCCCCTTTTATCAATGGAGCAGAAACCCAGGATCAACATGCCTGGCTTGGAATGCAGCCTACTGGTGATAGAAATGGATATATTCAGGCATTTGTTTATTTATGATAATTTCTATGGATGGTGGTGGTTGGAGGGTGGGGGAGGGAGAGTTCCTTACCCTCTACCCCTGCTGGAATAGGTCTGTTTTGTGGGAGACGGGGAGGGGCAACTCACAGGTGCCAATAAAGAATGTAACTATGCAGGTATAACTCTGAAACTACACCATCACTGGAGACAACTAATTAGATATGTAATGTTTACATGGCAATGGGAGAATATTTTTTCTATTATCTTTAATCCAAATGTAGGATAATGGTACGCATAATATCTATGCATAGGACTGAAAGAATGTTATAGGGTATATAAGGAACCAATGTTTCCTGGTAACAAACTCAAACAGAATGAGGCAGTTCCTGAGGATAATAGAGAGAGGATGATGGGACCAATGAATCTGCAGAAGATTTTGGCTATCCTGTCATCCATCTCTTGCCTTGGGTTTTGTTGTTTACAAACTGGGAATCTGAAATGGAATTTACTCTCCAACAGGCCTTATGAAGAAAATGAATATAAAGCTTATCAAATGTATTATTTATAAAAATGCTCCAGGATGAGTATTGCGATTCTTGCACATAATTTATCTCCCTTCTAATTATTTAAACAATCTTTGAAGGCAGGCATAGAGTGGAGCGATTATTTTCTCATTGCCAAAGTCAGGCAGGAAGCACAAGTGGATGAACAGTGCGTTGGGAAAAAAAAAAGAGCCCGAAAATACTGTATTGGTGTCCTCAAAGAGATTTTAGATAACTTCGTAATTCTCATTCAAGGGTACTGGCTTCAACTTATACTGGCCTTCTCACGCCTCTCTCTTCACGCAAGGTATAGATGACACAAGTTTCTCAGCATACACTCAGTTGAGTATTTCTAATGGCATCCACGTTGGTGCTATTTTCTATGGAGGCATGGAGGGATGTCTTCATCATTGCAGGAGTCTGGGGTTACTGCCAAAGGCAATGATCCAACTCCACAGGCGAGGGAAATAGATAATTTTGGTTCCCGAAGCAGCACTGAGTCCAGTAACACCTGAGCAGTGAAAATCCTGTGGTGTCTTCATTCAAGAGCCAGGAAATTCCATGTGTTTTCGGAATCAAGTTCTCTCTTAAGCAGAGTGGCTGTTTATTGTTATGTACCCATGAAAGGAAATCTGTAGTCAAATAGCCGCCAGACGGTCACACATTCACCATGCATCTATGCCCCTGTGTCTCCAGTTCTGAACCAACTGCTCAGGAGTTACGGATAACTAAGCCACTTGGTCCTATGTCTCCCTGAAACTCTACGGGGAGTTGTGGTTCCCTGGTTTAGTGATGTGAAGGAGGGGAACGCACCGCACTTCAAATCTCTCATTACACCTTAAGGAGGAGCCCAGCTAGAAATATCAACGTTTTAACAACCGTAGCAGACAAGGTTGCTTTCCTTTCTTTAACCACTTATTGGAAAGCAGATCAACATTGTCTTCTTCTTGCTCCACACTGAGAATCCACTGTCAGTATCCCAACAGGAGAACTGAGGCTGTGGTCTTTCAGCCTACATCCTCAGTGTCCTCAGAGACCGTGTAAGAAGTTTAACAGCCACCACAGAAACTATCTCATTGAGTAACAAATTGGTAATTAGGAAGTTTTTGTTGTTCTTACAAGTTTTCTGCATTTGTGGATGGTTGTTGTTGTTGTTGTTGTTGTTTTTTAACCAAAATTTGGCCCTAAGTCATCATAATTTTTCTTTGTTTTTGGTTTGTGAGTTAGTAAATTCCTGAGAAATTTTTAAAAATTCCACATTCATTTTGACCTTAGAAACTTGTCTCGGGACCACAAGTTACCAGTGTTCTTAACTCACCTGAGTAACTTCCTCTGTGAGGTTGAAGTTTGCTGTAGATAATTCATCTGGATGCTTGTAACATCTGCATCATAAATAGTAAAAAGCTAATTTTTAGGTGCCAGTGTAATAAACGTCCTTTATAGCAAAATAGGGATAACGTCTTGTTTTACCTATTTACAATTATTTAAATATTTACTTTCCACCAGCACAAGGTTGCAATAAATTTCCAATTAACAACGAAATACAATTAAATCATAACTTCAAAAACCCCTTTAAATCAAAGAAAGAAGACAAACGTACTAAAATTTAATCTCTCCTTTGGGGCAGGACACAGCTTACAGGTTCTAGTCAGCCAGCTAAATGACAGTCAGAGAAGATCATGTGACTGGGGTCTAAAAACTAATTAATCTCCATAAAGCTGTAAGTGAGGTAGGTAAGATGACGAAATCTGATTACATTATTGCATTTAAGGGGAGAAAATGCAACATGTATTTTTCATGTTGATTTTAACCACCTGAGCCCTTAATGACGTTTGTACCTTGGAAGAAACCTCATATTTCATCCATATTTAAAAAGAACTACAAAGATGCTACCATCATTAGTGCATGATTTACACATTTGGTGTAAATAATATGAAAATAAATCATGTAGAATGCCTTTGTAAAGTTCTCAAAGAATAACTAATTCTTTGAAAAGTAGATTCATTGTAAAAAAAAGAAGCCATAAATCCTAAGAGTAAAAGAAATTGACAGAGATATGTAAAGGAATTAATAATTTTACTCTTCCTACCCCTATTTCCATAAAAAGCAAATGATTAGGTAGTATATTTTAGCTATTGGATATTTATGTGCTACATTTTTATTAGTTCTAAAGTTAAAGTCCTATTCAAAATAATTCTGAAAATTGATTAAAATATGGTACCTTCTACTGCTTCCATTATTCTAGTCACACACAATATATATAAACACTTTGAATGTTAGAAGGATTCATTCAAAATCCCATAGAACCTTCTTGTATATTTCACAGCTAATTTTTTTTTTACTGTTTTAACATTTAACTAAAAGAGACTTCCAAGCAATAGTTCTTTAAAAACACCCTCCTTTTATCTTCAGCAGAAAAACAAGGATTATAGAATAATAATTTGGAACATGATGTCTGGAATGCCTTGAAAATAATCCTTATTAGATTAGAATGAGCCCTGAAGAGTGTGCATGCAGGGGTGGGGGTGTGAGTATGTGTATGTAAGGGAGAGCAAGAGAGAGACAGAGATTTGGAGTTCTATTAATAAACATTATCAATCATAAACTATACAAATCATAAACTGTCCGCAAAAACATTTTACTTAAAAAAATTGGAAGTACTTGACTAAAAGCATAAGCCAGGGAATTTATTACTTACCACCAGGTAATCCATTGCATACTGAACACAGAGAGAGTTGACAGGCAGAATATATTCTCTACTTTGTTTTATTATAATTATAATTATTTTTTATAATAATATTAACGAATGTGTAAGAAGACTCATGAAAATAGAGTACCTCTCATTGAAAGTCTGAAAGCACTTTGCAGATGAAAGGCTTTTTCCATCCTATTTTACATGAACAAAGTTTTTGTGCACTAAGGTGTATCCGCTTAGGACAAAAGTGTCATTTCTCTTCTTGGCAAAGAGACTAAATGCTAACTCAAGTTTTGCCCGGTATGCAAACTTCAGAGGAACCATAAAGAGTGGGTATAATTTAAGATTCAGGAGATAAGGGATATGTTTGCTCCTTCATTTTTCTTGTGTCTAGTCTCCTTAAGGTGAACGTGCCAGTATACAGACTGATGTACGCCCCGAGATGCACTTGTGTACTCAGTGAGACGAGGAGCAGAGAGAAAACTGTAGGGGTTCCTGAACGAGGCAGAGTGATGGCAAACCATAGAATACTGTGTCAGGAAGGAGAGTCACTCCATCTCGTCTGACCTCTGCCTTATCACCCACCTAATCTGCTCTGTATCCCTTCCTATTACCCTCTATCTCTCCACTTTGCCTTTACATACAGAATATGGAAAACATTTTCCCTGACCTGAATAAGCATTTATGATCAGCTACTTCCTGAGTTCAGTGACTATTTTTGGACCCTAGCAAGCACAATAGTTGTAACTTTCTATGAATGATGATAGCAGTTAAATTTTTGTTAGAATTATTTAAAATTGCTGATTTGCTTAAACATTCCAGGTCTGGATTTTGAATCCCTGAAGATCTGAAGCATTAAGGGAACTCTTGCTAATGGGTAACTTGTCACTATCCGTGGTTAAAACTGAAAAGAGGTAAAGATAACAGCCGGAAAATTCTGAAAGTTTGTGTCAAGAATTTCTAAAATGTTTCATATGCAAAATGGTTTACAAAAATATTACTTTAAATCATTTTAAAGAATGTTTTGTGGGATACAAGGGTATGGCTGTGGTATAAGGGTAACAGACATCTGTGCGTGGAACTCTAAATTCTAAACAGAATTCTGTTGGATCATGTAATGATGCGTGAATGTCTGGCCATTCCCACCAACTGCACCACAGAAAAATCGTCTGAGCCTATATACAGTCAACTCACTGCCCTTACATAATCGAATAGACAAAGCTTGACACCCAGGGTTAAGAAAAAAGAGATGAAAAGGAAAGAAAAAAAAGTTGAAAACGAGAATTCAAAGAAAAAGCGGATGTAATTCTCTATCTTGATATCTCACAACTTTGTTTTTTTTTTACTCTCAATGTTACAGAATTGTTCAGCAATTCAAAAAATCCTGAGATCCAAAATGTGTCAACAGTACAACACATTGAATTTTTCAGCTGCTTTCAAGCATGCCCTCAAAGTCTTGGTTTTTTTAAGCAGTAATTTGTATAAATGGCATAAATTGTCAACTCTTCTGCAATCGTGAATTGAATTCTGTTTGGGTTGTGGAATGAGTTTTCTTCTTTCACTTCCTTTCTGTCTGTCAAGGTATTTTTCTAACACATCTGAAATTTGGGTTTAAATTGAGACCTAAATTTGACAATTGAGGTACAGATTTATGAAGACCAAGACTCCTACCGGGTAGTTTGTTTTGAGTGTGTGTGTGTATATGTGTGTGTGTACTTATTTACTTATTTTTTTCATTCATTCATCTACTTACTTATAGACAGAACATTAGATAAAAATCTATTTTGAAAACACTCTAATAAGAAAGATACTAGGCAAATTCTTATTTAATATAAAAGCCACTTCAACTATTAATCATGATTACAGAAAATTCCCATTGTGACAGAATATCATTTAACTTCCAAAAACTAGAGGCAGTGACAGCACATATTTTTTAAAGCTCTCCTATGTAATAATTTTGTGTAAAGAAAGATTGTACAACCTAATCTTTGAAAGAGCTTAAATTACCAATCAAATATACATAACCTATTTCGTTTGTTAAGGTCTTGATTTTATATATTATTTTGGCTTCATTTTAACAAATATACTTGGCCATAATGAAAATAAACCTGCTGAAGTCTCCGAGGTCTGAGACAAGCTATAACACATTTCTGCACCACGGGGTGGGCTCCTGGGATACCTACTGAGAAAATGCATGCCCACTGAGCATGCCCAGACTATTAAAATGAATTGACATGTTAATGCTGACAGGAAAAGAGCACAAGAGAGCTTGCTAAATTACTGCTCAGTCAGGCACTAGGAATTCCTGAGTGGCTAACTCCTGAGCAAAACCCACAGCAAGCACAACAACAACAAAACTTTATTGTCAAATGCACCAAAACAAACAAACACTAACAGGGTTGTCATGTTAGTAATCCACCTACCCATAAATCATATGGATTTTAATCATACCTGCCACCTTAGCTGCTTATCCCCAGAGAAATTGTTTTCTTTTTGCTCCCTCCTTCATTCACTTTCAATTATCTGGGAGCTGTTTCGCGTGTTTATTTATTTATCCAAAGTTCACATACAGTATGCATGCACAAATTTTCTCCAGGGGTCTGGACCAGGCAGATCATACGAGGATGCAGTGGAGCGTAGCAGCTAACAGCTCAGATGAATGTACTCAGTCTCAAAAACCTGCTTTGGACCATGAGGACAAGGAAGGGGGAGGACAGAAAGTAATTAGTGTGTGTACAATGATTGATTATGGCTTAATATTCAGGCATTTCACCTTTACACCACGACAGGTAGACGTAGAGAATGATGAAACAGGAAATCCTTGTGGTTTTTGATAAGTGAAGGGAAAAAAAAAAAACAATAACAAAAAAGACTGGCTTTCCACATTTAAGTCATTAGCTTTCTCTGCTGTGGAGGTGGAATAAAGTTTATTCACTTTTAAACGCGTAACGTTTGATCAGTCTATTCAACGCATCTAAGAATTGTTCAAAATCTCACATGTTAAGATGAACGCGAGTAAGTGACTTCTAGCCCTGGGCAGTCAGAGAGGAGACAGAAGGAAGCCGTACATTTCAGATGAAATTCTCTAATCTCGCCCTCGTGTTGTCTTACTCTCATGAACAACTTCAGAGAATAATACCAATTTGGCTACTCAAGGAATAAGTAGTGAACTGCTCGTGACCTTTCCTCAGCTCCAGGAAGTGAAAGAGTAGCACAGATCCATTGTGGAGCCCGTAACCTTTAGACACAAAAATCATTTTCATGAGACAAAATTGGGCAAAAGGTAGGTATGTTAGTGAGGGGAAATGCGAGAGAAAGGAAACTTTCGTTTTATTATATCTGTCAAATTCAAGGGTTTTGGATACTGTGGTGTAAGTCACCATGGCTTTTTATGCACATTCTGATCTATACTAGCCAAGCTGTGTATCAGCTGCATCTCTAGCTAGAATCTGTTTAGAACACCCATAGAAATTAAAAGGATCACATGGAGTTTGACATTTTGCAAAATGAAAGAATAATGGATGTATTATGTTGTGTTTTTTTTTTCTTTTAATAAAAATGTCTAACTGACCCTTGGGGAGCTGGGCTCGAAGTTTAGAAGTCTGAATCATTTTTCTTCCTCTTTATGCTTAAAAAATATAAGGATGTAATTTTTCAACTTCATATTTTATTTGATATTTCAGTAAATTTAAGTTATCTTCCTTGCTCATAAATCATAAATGGAATAGTCTCAGTTTACCCTAAAATAATTTGGTGTCTTCTATTAGTTTATATCTAAATGTCCAATAATCAAACCTCCCTGCTCTATTTATTTGTTTTTCTTCTTATAATTGTGGCCAAGAACATGCCACAAAACACAAGATGTGTTAGATTTTTAACCTCAGGTCTGAACAGTATAAATAATCCATATCATATTACATGTAAAATCATAGTCTTCCAAAGTGCCAGATTATTGATGCAAAATAGGCACTTAAAATATTTTGAGGTAGAAAATAAATCATTGAATCACATTTCAGAGATATTTTACCATTATACATCTATATTTTACAGTTTATGATCATGATTTTATATTTTCTATAATCTTCCCTAAAAATTATAATCATTAATTTATTCAGCGGTTACTTATCCAGCACCTAGTATATTTCAGGTAGGTATCAGATCACAGTGTCTTAGATATAATTGTTGCATAAATGTAGATACAGATACGGATAGACCAATCTGTTATCTATCCACTTCATTTCAAAAATATCAACTTCAAAGTTCATAATTAGATGAAACTGAGCATGGTTTAGCTGTACTGAAATAACCAAAATATGCCAGTAACTTTTTTTTTAAGTTTATTTTCTTATTTTTGAGAGAGAAAACATGTGTGTGAGCAGGGGAGAGGCAGAGAGAGCACAAGAATCCCAAGCAGGCTCTGTGCTGTCAGCACAGAGCTCAACGTGGGGCTTGAACTCATGAACTGTGAGATTATGACCTGAGCCAAGAACGAGAGATGGACACTTAACTGATTGAGCCACCCAGGCGCCCCTCAATAACTTTTTTTTTAATGTTTATTTGTTTTTGAAAGAGACAGAGAAAGAATGCAAGTAGGTTAGGGGCAGAGGGAGAGGGAGACACAGAATCCAAAGCAGGCTCCACGCTCTGAGCTGTCAGCATAGAGCCCGACACAGGGCTCGAACTCATGAGCTGTGAGATCATGACCTGAGCCGAAGTCAGATGCTCAACGGCCTGAGCCACCCAGGCACCCCTTAATAACTTTTAATGTGCCAAAAGAAAAAGGCCAACAAGACTCTGATTACCCAGTCTATATCGCTCTATCTGCATCACATGGATGACAAGACAAAGGAGCCCAGAGCAGAACATAGTGCATCACAGAACTGCAAGAAATCCCCAGGGAGGCTGAGAAGGAAGAGTTGAGGAAAGAGATTAAAGGAGCCAGGGGAGTATGTGAAATGGGAAGAGAATATTTCAAGAAAGAGAATCCGATATTGTCAAAAGGTCACACAACATAAGGACTGAAAGGGGTCCTTGGTTTAGTAAGAAGATGCCATTGCTGGTCTTGCAGGAGTGGTGGAGTAAAAGCCAGATGGCAGTAATCTTAGAAATACACAGGAGGAGAAAATGAAGATACAACTAGTATGGAAAAAGTATTTTAGAGTTCTTCACTGAGAGGGGAGACAGAAAAATGAGACCATAGCTAGAGCAGTCATCTGAAACAGGAGGAAGATTTCAGGGACACCGTACTGCAGCTACCTACACTGTAGTCTGGGTCTGGCTCCTCTTGGAGGTATGCCTTACACAGACAGTGCAGCCCTACGCAGTGGCGCCATTACTGTTTATGTGTTTGTTCAGTAATTTTTAAAATAGGAGAATCTTCGGCACATTGAAGTGCTCATGGGAAGCGGCCAATAGTGAAGAACAGATGAGAGATATTAAGGAAGGAGAGAGATATTCAAAGCAAGTGCAATGGTCACAGGAGTGCAGTGGGGGTATCTTTTCTTATTTAAACACGTATGAATTCAGGTCAGCCTGTACCACTTACAGTTCTTCCAGTGATGTACATGTGGCTACCCTTTATCAAACAGCCCATTTCCACCCTAGCCAAGCCACCTCTAAATTTTACTTTTAGAAATTTTATCTTTTATACCATCTATATGTGACATTATTTGAAGCTTTTTCTTAAAATTTGTTTATAGAGAGAGTGTGAGCAGGGGAGGGCAGAGAGAGAGAGAGAGAGAGAGAGAGAGAGAGATTGAGAATCCCACACAGGCTCCTCACTGTCAACATAGCTCCTGACATGGGCTTGATCCCAGGAACCATGAGATCATGACCTGAGTCAAAATCAAGAGTCAGATGCTTAACCGACTGAACCACCCAGGTGCCCGTGACTTAATTTATTTGACGTAGAAGGTTTCAGCTGTTTTTCCACTGATGTATCCCTAGCTTCTAGACCACTGTCTACGGGAGGTGCTTAATTAATATTAGCACCAAAATATCTATTTTGGCCATTTTATGATACAGATAACTTGCAAAATTGTGTTATTTTCTTGAAGAAGATACAACTGTTTGTATAGACAACAGAGAATTCACATTTTTTTCTCATGTTGGTAGACATTGATTTTGTTCACATGTATCCACCATCTATTTCCCAGTAACTCAAGAGTATTGTAATTGGTCTTAGCAGGTTGCAGTTGGCCTATCAGTCTGTTTTCCAGGGAATTGCTTTGTGGTAGGTATGCATGGTATCCAGAACTGGCCAATGAGATGCATGGAGACGCTGTCCTATGGGATTCTGGAAAATGTCTCTGTGCTAACAAAAAAAGAAACTTAGAGAAGAACTGTATCCTTATCTTCCATCTATAGCATTTTATCTCCATTTTATACCTGCAGCTAGGGCACCCATGTTATAAGCATGGAAAGAATGAACTTGCTGAGATTACTGGAGAAGAAAAGCTTCGGCCCTTTTATTTACTCCCTCAAGTGTATCCCACTACCACCTTACCAAGTGCCAGGGGTAGAAATGATAGCCATAATCCCTAATTTGAAAAGTTTACAATCTCCTGGTTTTGAAGACAACATGTCCACGTATAGGTTAGAGGACACACAAAAAGGTTAATAAGCAAGTGTTTCTTATCTGAAGGCTTGCCTAGGGACAGTCTACTTACAAATTGATTCAGGCTGTTGACAGATTTTTAGCAAGATAATTCTAATGTAATGTAACATAGTCTCAGGAGTGACATTCCATCGCCTTGTGCAGTCTGTTGGTTAGAAGCAAATTACAGGGGTGCCTGGGTGGCTCAGTCAGTTAAGCATCTGACTCTTGATTTCATCTCAGGTCATAATCTCTCAGTTCATGAGGGCAAGCCCCTGCATCGGGCTCTGTGTTGACAGTGCAGAGGCTGCCTGGGATTCTCTGTCTCCCTCTCTCTCTGCCCCTCCCCTGCTCACTCTCTGTCTCTCTCTCAAAATAAATACACTTAAAAAAATAAAAAAGAAATAAGTTATAGGCCCTACCCCCAATTGAAGAGGGGATTATACAGGGGGTTGAAAGTGAAAGCACCTGGGTGGCTCAGTCAGTTAAGCATTCGACTTCAGTTCAGGTCACGATCTCACAGTTCGTGAGTTCGAGCCTCGCATTGGGCTCTGTGCTGATAGTTCGGAGCCTGGAGCCTGCTTCCGATTCTGTGTCTCCCTCTCTCTCTGCTGCTTCCCCACTCACACTCTGTCTCTCTCTGTCTCTCAAAGATGAATAAACATTGAAAAAATAAAATAAAGTAAAATAAAATAAAATAACAAAGTGGGACTCTTCAGGGTCATCTTTCCTTGTTGACCACATCAATGATTAACGTCCTTTCAACATGGAAAATAAATTCACCACCTTCAAAGTTTCCAAGAGTCTTATGCTTGTTTAGCACCAGCTCAAAATTCAAAAACTCATTATTTAAATCAGGTAAGAATGAGGTTTCTGGGTATAATTGTTAAGAATAGTTAGCTTTCAGGCCTTTCTCTCCTGTAACACTAAAGACACAGTTATCTGCCTCTAAAAAATTCAATATAAAATGGCGGGACACAGAAATAAGTTCTGAAATCCAGCCAAGCAAATGTTTGGAGTTTCTTGATTAGAATTTAAGGACTGGGAATAATTCTCTGTGGCTCTAGCTCCCTGCTATGGCTCTTAGTTCTGCTTTTTGAGTCACTCTTCTTTAAAAAAAAATTAATATTTACTTTTGAGAGAGAGAGAGAGAGCACGAGTGGGGGAGGAGCAGAGAGAGAGGGAGACAAAGAATCCAAAACAGGCTCCAGGCTCTGAGCTGTCAGCACAGAGCCCAACACGGGGCTCGAACTCACAAACCACAAGATCATGACCTAAGCTGAAGCTGGATGCTCAACCAACTGAGGCACCCAGGCACCCCTTAAGTCACTCTTCTTTTTTCATGAAAAGTGCACAGGTTTTCAGCTAAGTAGTTCTATCAGTACCTCCTGTCAGTAGAATTGTGGTAGTCTGACATTCTTTTTTCATACTGTACTGTTTTTTGTTGGTTTTGTTGATTTGTTGTCATGTATATATAGATATAAATAGATATAGATATAAATATAGTGTCTATATGTATATATACTGTCTATACACACACACACAATTATACAATGGAATATTACTCAGTCAAAAAAAGAATGAAGTCTTGCCATTTGCAATGATGTGGATGGAACTACATAATATGCTAAGTGAAATAAATCAATCAAAGACAACATATAATTTCACTCATATGTGGAATTTAAGAAATAAAACAAATGAGCAAAGGGGAAAAAAAGAGAGGAGGCAAACCAAGAGACAGACTTTTAACTATAGTGATAGTGACCTCCTTATCGCAACAATTATTTCAAGTATTTTCTAGGTCTCCTGTGGATTTCTAACGGGGTCCACATCTTCAGACAAAAACCAGGCCCATGATCTTTTGAGATAATACCTCTCCCCTGGTGTCCTGATAAAATGCCTATGGAACACCACACTCAATTTAGCAGAATGTTTATGATTTGATTGGGAAAATCTGTGAGGCATATTGTTTATCTCCCGATAGGCCCATTTTTGTGACTGAATATCCTAAACTTTTCACCTTTCTGAGGATTTAGTAAAAGGTTGTAGAGTTACACCTTCAACTTTTTCTCCAGAGCAAACATTTCTGACAATGAATCTCTTAATATTGATTTTCCCCCCAATCTGCAGAGACTGGGAATTTTCAAATCATCAAGTCTTGGTTCATTTTTTTGTTGGTAACTCTTCCCTCAATTTCTCTCATCTTTAACTACAATCAGCAAGAATAAACAAGACAGCACCTCTACCACATTGCTTAGAAAGCATGGGGCGCCTGGGTGGTTCAGTCGGTTAAGCGGCCGACTTTGGCTCAGGTCATGATCTCGCGGTCTGTGAGTTCGAGCCCCGCGTCGGGCACTGTGCTGACAGCTCAGAGCCTGGAGTCTGTTTCGGATCTGTGTCTCCCTCTCTCTGACCCTCCCCCGTTCATGCTCTGTCTCTGTCTCAAAAATAAATAAACGTTAAAAAAAAAAAAAAAAAGAAATCAGCTGTATTACCGAATTCATCACCTACATTTCTGTTTTTCATATAACTATAGAAGACAATTTTGGTAAGCTTTCTTACACTGTATAACAAGAATCCCTCTTCCTCTAATTTTCAATAACATACTCTTCCCTTCATTGTGAGCCCTCAGTGACAGCATCCTTACTGTCCAGATATCTGCCCAAACTAGGCATTTTCTATCATGCTATCAAAATTCCTCTACCTATACCCATAGCATGCTTCAAAGTCACTCAAGGATTTTTACTTAATAGTTTTCTATACCATGTAACAAATTACCACAAGCTTAGTGGCTTAAAACAAAATATATTTATTATTTCACTGTTTCTATGGCTCAGGAGTTCAGGCTGTGTTTTGGCGGAGTCCTCTGTAAGGACACACAGTCAAGGTGTTGGTGAAGGCTGTGATTGTCATTGGAAGGTTCGACTGAGGAAGAATTCACTTCCAACTTGACTCAGGTTGATGGCAGAATCCATATTTATTTTGACTAAAAAATTGAGGGAGTTAGCTTCTTACTGGCTACAGGCCTTAGCTTCTTCCCATGTGGGCCTCCTAAGATGGCTTCTTTTTATTTCAAAGCCAATAAGAGAGAAAGTCTCTAAGGCAAGTCTGCTGACAAGACAGGCAGGTTATTAAAACATGTTACATAATCATGGGAGTGACTCCAATCACATATGCCATATTCCACTGGTTAAAATCAAGTCAATGTTCTCACCCACTCTCAAAGGAGATTATAAGAAAGTAGTGAACATAAGAAGGTGGGTGTTATGGGTTGAAGTGTGTTCCTCCAAAATCCATTTGTGGAAGCCTGATCCCCAGTACCTTTGAATGTAATTGCATTTGGATATAGGGTCTTTAGAGATATAATTAAGTTAAAATGAGGTCCTTGGGTTGTGCTCTAATCCAACCTGACTGCTGTCTTTATAAGAAGAGATTAGGAGACAGACATGTACAGGGGAATGACCATATGAAGACGAAGAGAGAAGATAGCCATCTACAAGCCAAAGAGAGAGGCTTGAGAAGAAATTAGCCCTGCTGACACTTTGATCTCATACTTCTAACTTCCAGAATTGTGAAAAAATATATTTCTGTTGCTTAAGCCACCCAGTCTATTGTATTTTGTTATGGAAGCCTTAGCAAACTAATATAGTATGGTCATTGGGGTTAACCTTAGTGTCTGTCCTCCACAATTCCAGAAATTTTTGACGGTTGTAAGACATTGTCTCAAGGAACTTGTGGTGTTCTTCTACGGTGCCTTAGAGTCCTCCTCCCAAGAGGTAGAGGTAAAACGGGCAAACATACGGGACTCTAGAGCTCTTAAATCCAGTTCAGTGAGAGAATTATACTTTAATTTGTTCTAAATACGAGAATTCTACATCATGAGGACTTTTCCAATTCAAAGAATCTCCGTAGTCTTACCTGATATGGCCTATCCCAGGAATATGTTCTTCCTACAGAAATTGTTTTGATCGTGAAAATAGCACTGGGTTAGTAGTTAAGAGATTTATTAAACTCTAACATCCACTCTGATATATGCCAGTCTGGCAATTTTGAACAAGTCCCCAAGCTCTCCGGGTTTTTGTTTCTTTACCCATGAAACGAGGAGTTTCTACAAAATGCCTCTAGATTATTTCCTATCTCTCAGTAATGTGAATCACAGCCATGTGTATATTTTGTGGTTAATCACTTTGCTTCCATTTCTGTACTAATAGGGGAGACATAATAATACTCTCTTATACAAAGTTTGCTCTGCCTGATCGATGATGAAGATTTCTGATAATTAAAGGCAAAACGTATCTTGATACTGAAAAAGAATTTGACAGTATTCCTCAGCATCAGAAACATGAATGGGAGTTACACGTTGAGCCCTGACTGTGGCTTTTATTTCTCGGTTACTTGTCTTTGAGAAAGGAAATGAAATTAGACGTAATAGATTGGAATTGACTTTTATAAGTTCTGTCCGTCTGAAGAGAAAGTCTTCCTAGTCAATCTGAAGAGAAAACATTCTTGTATCTTAAACCACAAATCTGAGTTTTTAACCTTTGTGTTTTCAGAGCTGACTTTATAGAGCTGAGATGTCTCTTTGGTGTCTGTGTAAAGCAAGGAAACAAGTGACAAATTAGAAAGTAAAAATCAACTTCTTTTGTTCAAATGCCAAGCATCTCATCTGTATCTGTATTCGAGATTTTTCACTCACTGATATGGGAAGTTGAATCAACAACGAATTCTTTATCCTCACACCTGTAGTAGTCTGAACTGGCTGCCACAGTTAAAAATTTGTAATTTTCCTGTGTACTGTCAAAAGTCAGCCCAGAGACTACATACACATTCACCTTCATTCACCGTAACATTCTAAATATTCATTTCCTTTAGGCAGGGTTTCAAAATTTGAGGTCAGCATGAGTTAAGAAACTTTCAATGTTCTTTTCATTCTTAGTTGTCACCTATCCTGTCTTCAGGATTCAGATGCCTTCTGTCTTCAGTTTCCCCAGTGAAGGTCCCTGAGTAAAATTCTCTGAATACTTAAAAGACCGTGTTTCTAAAGCGATGTCAGGCTAGCCTGAGCTCTCTGATGTACAGGTGACAGGCAAGGAACTAAATTGGCCGCATTTGCTGAATTATCCAAACCCATAGGGGGCAGGATTCCACCTGGTTGGGATCTTCCACTGGAGTAAACTCAGGGACCAGCTTTTTATGAAATGAAATGGGCTGTAAGGGAACAGCCAAAGTGACGGCAGATTTTGTGTTCAGTGACCGTATGGTTTTCATTATCTTGTTCTCAACGAAGAATTCATCCAAAGAACAACCAAATGAAAGCAACGTGTAAACCATGTCAACCCATCCTTGGATGAATGTGTCACATTTGCTCTGTTATCTAGCAGTGATTGGTGATGGTGTAAAGGTGGGGAAGAATGAGGAGAAGGAAAGGTAGTGCAAAAAGAAAGTATGGTAGGAGCAAGGAAAAAGAAATGTGTCAGCCATTCAGCTGTCTCATTATGTAGCTTCCCACACTCACCAAAGATGTAATTCATCCTGCAGGTGCAAACATTGTTGGCTTTCTCATAGACTCTTGACGGATGGACCGGATGTATGTTTCCTTACCCCAGATGCTCTTTAAGAATACCGGCAATGAGATAGGGGATTGTGTGCACCTGAATCAGCACATTCACTGAGTCTTATTTGTCTCATTTCTTGTTTAAAGAACCAGTGGTATTGTGCACAGAGAAACAAAAACTAGGCAGAGGGCTTTTTTTCTTTTACTACAGAAAGATGGCCAATCTAAACACCTTCTTGAGTCACTTTTTATAACTGCCTCTGAGATAAATATGACATGACTCTCTTGATTACTCATCACCAAGAGACACATTAGTGGACAATTATCAGAACGCATGACACTACTGCATCCTGAAATAAAATTCATCCTTATGTTTCCTATAAGGTTTTCAAGGATCTGAGGTGGATTTTCCACTACAAATTAAGGGGGGGGGGGGCATAGAGGTTTTCTTTCAAGTCATTTGAATGGATAATACAGTAGAAATAGGAATGTCCATTCTACCTGAATCAGTGGCTCTCTTCCCTTCCCTGCTTATTAGCTCCCACCAACTCTGAGGATCCAAAATCCCAAACAAAACTGATTTTTTTCTGGTTGAAGTTCCATTGACTCTTGGCAAAAAGCAACTTCCTGGTTCAAAGAAAAAAGGCTTATAAAAAAGCTCACAAGGCTTCTTAGACATCAAATGAGTCTTACGAAACCACATTTTGATGAGCTAAGTGTAAATGAATCAGAAACACATGGATTAAATTTCCCTTGAAATACACATGGGTTTGAAAATCAAGGAAAAAGTGTTTAGCCAAATGTGTTTTGGGTTTTCTTGAACTGAAAACATTTGAAAAAAGTTGAGGCATTTGCTAAACCCTAATACACTGTTGTGTTTGCTCAACCCTCTTCTAAATCAATTAAATTTCCACGAGGCTTCCTCCATTCCCTTGTGGTTTGTCTTGTCACCTCTGTCTTGACACTTTATAGACCAAACCAAGTTCCCATTGAAAAAATAGACTGTTCTTCTAGATCCACTTAAATGTGAGGTAGTTATTTAGAAACCCAGTGAATCAGAGACATTAAGGGATGGAAAAGCACCCATTAGGTCATGTATTCTATCTTGAGGGTTGGAGCACATGCACTCACAGCTCTCTAGTGCTTTATCCAGTATAGTTTTAAATGTCTCAAGTGACAGGATTTCCACCACCTCCCTTGGGAGAGTGTTGTGCATTCTAATAGATTTTGCCATTAGGAACTGTGCCTAAGTGTGTAACAGAGGCACAATGGGATGCCTGAGGGGGAAAAAAAAGGTATTATGGATAATTAACTCTTTCACTACTCAGTATCAATCACCTGTAGCATGTTCAGCAACTTTCTTTGGCATTTCAGCACTCCCAATGTGCTAGACGTGTGGATTACTGCATTACTAGTTTTCACTTATTAAAAAACAAAATTTTGTTAGTGGTATAAAATTAGGCCTATTTTAATGTAAGATAAAGCTCCACAGTGAACAGATCCATCGCAATAGAAATATGGACACTCATAGATATATTTTATTTGATAATACTATCTTAATATTCCTTAAATACACACGACTTTGAATGTCAAGGTTTTTATTGATCAAGATGTGGCGTCCAAATGGCCCCAACCCGAACCTAAACACAAGCACCCCCCCGTATATGTATTTTATTACCTATCTGCTCTCCAAACTGCCTTCCTTCTGCTGCTAGTATCTTTTCTTTAAGCCTCTTTCACAGCAAATTGAACTTATTTTCCATTTCTCCTGCTCCTAGACAGGCCACCCGTACGGAGGAAATATGTTTGTCTTTCTAGGTAGAAAGGAAAACCTAGCTTTCAATACAACTAACATGTTTTTAGAGGTCTTATGGCAGAGTTTACATTAATTTGCTCTCGTTCTCATTCTACTTACAAATGAGTTATAAGTCACATAATGACTTACATGGCCTGTCATAGTGCTACTATGCTGACCTTTTCAAGATTCTGCATTGTGAACAGCTGACAGGCATACCTCTTCCATGCCAGCTACTGCAACCTATCAAACTTAACCAGTGAAGTGGCAAGAAGAATCAGGTAAGGGGAATGGAAAACTGCATATTCCTGACTTCTCTTTTTAATTTCTCTCTCATATGAGGTGGCTTTTCATGTTTCACATTATCTTTTATTTTCCTTTTAGAATGAGCATTTTCCTGTCCCTTCAGCCTGTTCTTTATGTTATCTTGCCCCTCTCTGTGCATTTCTGGGTCAGTCATACAAAATGAGTCCCCGCTTGGGGGCATAGAGTTGAGACTTTTGTATCTAAGTCGCTCTCTTTTTTCTACTGTGTTAAGATTTGGGGAGGGGAAGTAAGGATTGGGATAAAAATTTTTCAAAATTCTACATTCATTTGATGATTATCACACCTTCTCACTTTAAATTGTGTTTCTTAAAGATATTTTAAATAATATTTACGGCCACGGACTTGCTTTTCAATTACTCCATTCTGCACCTAATAATACTTACCTTAGTAAATGAGCTGGGCCATTTTCTCCCTCTGTTACAGCAAACTGAGAAGTTGCTCTATTCAGTCTGTTTATATTACTGCGGCAGCTTTGGTTATCATGGTATTTTCCTGCAACAGATACAGCTTTCCTTTTTACATTTTTCTTTAATCTTCTAAGTCAACCCTCGTGGCCCTTTCATAAGAGTGTTACTCTTTGAATTTCTTCTAATGGTTCCCCTTTCTCTCTTGCTTAAGGGGATTGCTGTTAATATTTAACAATTTCAAATTTCTGTTTTTAAAAGAGGATATTGGACTTCTGGTATCTAGGCTGCTTTAAATTTATATCAACTTTTTCACAGCAAAGACTGAAAAACACATATACAACTGTCATTTGGTAGCAATCAGGACCAAAAATGGGGAGAAATACTGTTTTTCTTTCTTCCTTAAAAAATATTTGATATTCAAATGATTACAAGCACAGTGTGAGAATAATATTCTGACTCAGGTTACTCACTTCTGTATTCTAATCTGAATTTGGTAAATTTCTGAGTAAAGGGCTATTTATTTTCCCATCTAGAAAATGCTTTAAATCAGGTCTCATGTTCAAAACAAAACAAAACAAAACAAAAACAAAAACAAACAAAAAAACCAACTGAGAAATAAAGGGCTGAGTTCCTCATGTCGAGTTAAATGTTGAGATTATGATAAGCATATGATGCATGCTGCCATATTATGGCCACTAGCTTGTTTTTTTCATTAACGGCAAAAGTGAAACCAGATTCTGTTATGTATACAATGCGATGCCTTCAGCTTACACAAACTTAGTGCAGTCAAAAAATCTATCAGGAAGAGCTGAGGGTGCGGCTTTGTTCTAGTAAGTTCAAATATACGTATTTTACTTTCTACTTGTTATATAATGGGCACCTTTAAATAAATGTCAATATGCATTTCATCTTAATAAGCACGTCAGATGAGTCACTGTCTGAGAGGGAATTTGAATTCAATGTTTGTTTCTTTAAAATGCTTTTATTCTATCTTACAAATACACGTTATTTCAAAAGGAGATATTAATAAGTTCTCAAAAGCCAATATTTTCTATGCTACAATCATCCCATAGACATTGGGAAAGAGAGAAAATATTTATAAAGCATTTAGTGATGAGTAATTCACAAGGAAATAATTATAAATACAAGTCAAACAAATTGGCAATTGTTTGCATTTCAAATTAGAAGTCACATAAAATGAAGCATTGCTCTGATTTGCTTCATGAGCATTTTAGGGAAAGCTATTTCTACCTACATTTGTGGGGCTCACATGGAGGTCTGGCTGATAGAACATTAGTCTGAGGGTCTGGATTTCATAAAGTCACTCCTGGCTCTATCAGACCTCGCTGTGTGGCCTGGTGGAATTTACTCTGGATTTTCTGTATTTCAGTTTCCTCATCAGTGCAGCTGGGGATAAAAAGAAATTAAATATATATATATATATATATATATATGTATAAGGTATTTATGGTCAAGCAGGCTAACAACTTGTTCAGATCAAGCCGTGTTTTTCATAACAAACACGTTTCCCCTAAAGTCACTAATATTCGTAACAGACTCAAGTTCATCTAGACTCTTTAGGTAATAATGCATATCTACTTAAGAGATGAGGAAATTCAGCTGAAGAGATAACAAGACTGACCCAGGGCCACTATGGGTATCAGAAAAACCAGCTAATGACTTGTTTATAGAACAAATATTACTTAATATGTTCAACAAATATTACTTGATATAATCTTATAATGCTCAAACTAAATTAGCCACAGACAGACTTTCCTTGGTTATTAACTCCTTAATTGATGCTGTCATTACTATCTGCTTGTCCTTATCCTGTATGAATACCAAAGAGCAAAAAGGCGAAGGTTTCAAATCTCTTTTCAAGAGGTATGCTTAAAAATCCCCAAATAGTCAAACTTACTTGTATTCTCAGCCAATGGAGAAGAGTGAGTGACCAGGGAGGGAGAGAGGTTAGCATAGGCAGACAAAGTCATGCCAGCCCTTGAAGTAATTCAAAAGGTGATGCTTCTCGCCACACAGAAAATAAGTTCAATAAGAAAAGAAGTTTAATAAGAAAAGAAGTTTAATAAGAAAATAAGTTTAAGAAAATAAGTTTAATAAGAAAACTTATTAAAATATAACTTATGCAAAAATACATACATGACCAATTAAATTTGTGATCATGCTTTTGTTTGACTCATGTGTGGTTCAGTTGAGCCATGCACAGCCAGTAACAGCAATGACTGTCACGTAGGGGAGATCATGTTCCCAGGTTTACTTGGACAGTCCAAATAAGCACTTGTCCTTGCTTCTTCTTATCATTGTCCTAAATTTTTCACCCATTATTATTAGAGTGGTGTTCAAATGAGTTGGGATGGTTTGGTAGAACTCTACCTTCCAGTCATTTAGCCACTAAATACACACACACACACACACACACACACACACACACACACACATATACACACACACACACACACACACACATATATATACATATATATATATGTATATATATTTCCTTTCATGTCTTGTGGGCTTTTTTTGGCCTTCTGCAATAACATATATAGTTTTATTTTTAAGTAAAATATTTTTATTATAATATTAAATATTTTAAAATATTTTAATGGGAACTTAATTAATGAATTTCTGCTTGCCAAGAAAGAAGATGAAATTTTAAGTCGCACAAAATGCTTCTTGTCATTTATTATCCACTATAGGAATTGTAATGCTATCAGTAAATACATGGAAAACAGAGATGAAACTCCCTTGAAGAAGCATTAGCATCTACTTCAAAAGTTAGGAGCTATTTATAGATGACTGTGCCAAAGAAGATAATTTGACAAATATAGCTTAAAATGGTAGGTTTTCATATGTCTCTGAAAACAAGGCTTTTCATTTAGATCAAATTAATCTACATTAATTTTGCTCGTGCTGAAGTCAAAATTTTCTGGAGTACATAAAAAAAGGAAGGTGATGACTGCTAATGTATTGGCCTTATTGGCAGAACTTCGCAAATGGTTAAGTGATGTGAATTCTATATCCTTGTTATTAGCTCTTTCCAACTGACAATTCTACCGGTAGTTCAATTTTTCTTATTTATAAATTCAAGAGGTTATGGTAGTTCATTTTGCTAAAATAAAACATCTGGCATTGTAATTTAAACATTTTGATAAATAAAATTATTTGTTTTTGTACTGATAACATAAACATAAATATTGGTGAAGAAAGTGTCATGTTAAAAAAAATATCAACAGGAAGCCTATGGAGCAGAAATATACTTGGAATTGCCTGTGGTGAACACATAGTTTATACCTCTGCTTCCAAACAACTGTGAAAGTCTCCAATAAAAACAGAATTAGCTGTAGGCAGACTAGGTTGGTTCTTTTTTTCTGCACAGTAGGACTGACTAAAATACAGAAAATTTTGTGTTGTGTTCCTGATGAATTAAAAAAAAAAGTATGGTAATACATGTTCTCTCTTTTCATGGTTCACCAACAAACAGACTTTAGAAAGTTTATCCTTTATAAACATTTTATCCTTTATTCTATGAAGAACTGCTTCATAAGCAAACCTAAGTAACGCAGTATTAAAACTCTTTTATAAGTTTTATATCACTGTGTTAAAAATTAGAACATAAAGAGAAAATCTTAAAATTTGTATGCAACCACCAAAGACCTCAAATAGCCAAAGCAATCTTAGGAAAGAAGGTCAAAGTTGCAGGCACCACACTTCCTGATTTCAAACTATATTACAAAGCTATAGTGATCAAAACAGTGTGGTGTTGGCATAAAAACAGACACATAAATTGATGGAACAGAATAGAGAATCCTAGAAGTGAACCCATGCATATATGGTCAATTAATTCACAACAAAGGAGCCAGGAACATACAATGGGAAAAGAATGTACAAGGCTCTTTCCACACACTTTTCAATGTGTGAAAAGAGCATTGTACACTCTCGTGTCTGTGAGCATCTGTGCTTTATCTCGATTTATCTTGTACATCTGTTAGCAAGATGTATCCTAAGGTATCAGAAAAGCCTGAGAGAGGCTATTTTTTGAGTCTGGAAATGCTTAGAAATGCTTCCATATAAATTAATGGTAATCGCTCTTTTGCCTTATGTCATTTTAGCTTATGAAAGGTTTCATAGGAATGCTCTACTCTCAGCAGAGGAAACCTATGTATGCAGATCT
Organism: Herpailurus yagouaroundi; assembly: GCF_014898765.1. Classification (NCBI taxonomy): domain Eukaryota; kingdom Metazoa; phylum Chordata; class Mammalia; order Carnivora; family Felidae; genus Herpailurus; species Herpailurus yagouaroundi. The sequence goes on along the minus strand of NW_024412395.1, from coordinate 28,329,636 downwards.
GACTTTAACAGATCTACCTTAAAATTACACTGTTTATGATAACTTCATTACTCCAGATCCATCATAAAGTTGTAAAATCTCATAAAGGTAAGATGACATCTAAACAGGAAGCACATTTAAGTGTGCATACAGTTCTTCTTAGTTAGGAAAACACTAACTTGCTTTCCCGTACTAAATAGACAGGAAATAGAGACGAATTTATCCTTATCAGTCCAGGCTCAATGAATAGAGGGCAGGCAGCACTACGATTTTCAGCATGCATCTTTATGCCTCCTAATTACATCAACATAAATTCTCCCTTTCACCCTGTCCACTCAACGTGGTCCCAAAGGTCATCTTGGCCAGGTCTATGTTTCATTCTTTCTAGAAAGGCTCCTAGCTCTATTTTGGACTCTCTTGGTTTATTCATGATATGAAGGTCCAATCATCTTGCTCCTATACTCACCTTCCTGTTCAAATTCTACTCTTCTTCAAAGATCTAGTTACAGTCCCACCTCCTCAGTGGAGCTATTTCAATGCACATAATTCAATCTGCTGAATTCTAATGACACATATTGCCTATATTATACAACATACCACTGAACTTATGTGTATATACTATTTACACACAGATGCATACATTGTATATATTGGGGTTTTTAAATGTTTATTTATTTTTGAGAGACAGAGAGAGATGGAGTGTGAGTGGGGGAGGGGCAGAGAGAGGGGGAGACACAGAATCCGAAGCAGGCTCCAGGCTCTGAGCTGTCAGCACCGAGCCCGCCACGGGGCTCAAACTAACTGTGAGACCATGACCTGAGCCCAAGTCTGATGCCTAACCGACTGAGCCACCCAGGTACCCCTGTATATATTGTTTTTAACATCATGATATTCATTTCTCCCTAGTAAATTATAAACTTTTATGGAAAGAATGGAGTCTAAGATTTGCCTACTTCTCCATTTATGTGCATCATTTGGCTGACAGGCACTTGTATTCACTTAATTAAAGGCTTTCTTTCGTTTTGATTTGTTTTTAAGGCATTCATTTACAACAAAAGGTCTTAGAATTATGATCGCCTTTACCCCTAGTTATGCTCAATAAGAAACACAGAATAGGTCCTTATATTCAAGCGGCTTTTATAAGTCCCAGAAAAGCATGATTTTAGGAGTCCTACATTCCACCAGGCCTGACATCTATCCACATCTTCTGCAATACGTTGGAATTTAGCTGTTAGCATGCCCGGTCCTCGAAGATGTGGCAGTCAGTGTCCAACATGTTGATTCGAAAAGCAACAACTTGGATCCGATTTCCCTATGGAATGTCAAAATACAAGACACACTGTGACCTCTATTCCATATCTAACCTGATTTAATAGCCATTCAGCCCTTGTTAAATTTCCTTTAAGTCGAGATCATATTTGCTGCACTTTGAAGGGTTGAGTGAATGTGTGTCTCAATCAGCAGAGAGAAAGCATATGAAACAGTAACGGAACATTGATAAGTGTATGGAAGTATTAAGATGCAGAACCATGGGTTTCATTTTCTTCTGTCTTCTTTCTTTCTCATCTTTCTCTCTTTTTCTTTTTTCAAAATCAAGTTTAGGAAAAGCTCTCGGCAATATAAAATATCTTCTTTCTACTGTCTAGCAACAAATGTGTTTTAAAAAAGAGTATATGAATTCTGTTCCAATAGCGGGATTCAGTAAATAAAAACAGTAGCAATGTACTACTTTGAATGAAATCAAGATACATCAGGTTAAAATATCCTAGGAATCATAACCACTCAACCATTTTATTTTACACAAAATAATAAAATATAATGATCCAATATCAGCACCAGACATGCAGAGGATAGGAAATAAAATTCTCCGTTCTTTTTTTTTTTTTTTTTCCAGTCAAGACCTCTTTTCTGGTACTGAAATTTTCATATTCTGAAGATGTGGCCTTTTGAAGGTCTCTACTAACATTTTCTAAATAATTTATTTTTTTAGATCTATTAACCGTTTTTTACATAAACATGAGTTTAAAGGTCCACAATTTTGTTTAAAATCAAAAGAATTAAAATATATTGTAGGTTATCTTACTATAACAATTTTTTTTCAGTTTCCCTAATTCCTATAGCTTATTATATAAGTCCATATGCATATGTATCTTGTTGAATAATTATATCTATATATCCTTACCATATTCATCATTTTGCATAAGTGAAGCCATAACCTAGTAAAGTGATACTTTGTTATTCAAATGATGCAAATACTTGAATTATCTTGTTTGAATTAGGTCTCTCCTCTTCTGCTTTTACCAGTAAGTGTTGTGTTTTATGTTACACTCATTGCACCACAGGAATTTCTTGAAGAGATGAAAGAGGGAAGACAAGGAGAGAAGCTCCTTCTTGCAAAGTTTATACAGTGATTCTTATTGCCTCTGTTGCAGTGTTAAATCAAATATGCTATTTTATTAGCAAGACCAATTTTATTTGCATATAAAAACTATGTTGTAGAGGTGTGGTTCCTTTGCATTGGGCATTGTCATTAAAGGAAATAATAGCTTTCTTTGAATCCTTATTCTTTGAGAAAAAAACATATATCAGTGATGTCTTTACAAATATAATTTTTGCAGTATTAATTTTTTTAATGCTTATTTATTTTTGAGAGAGAGAGAGACAGAGAGAGCATGAGCAGTGGGAGGGACAGAAAGAGGGCAGAATGTGAAGCAGGCTCCAGGCTCTGAGCTGTCAGCACAGAGCCCAATGCAGGGCTTGAACTCACAAACTGTGAGATCATGACCTGAGCTGAAGTCAGATGCTTAGCCAACTGAGCCATCCAGGCGCCCCCTGTAGTGTTTCTTTATGGTCATTCTTTGTATTTTGTTCTTAACATGAGCACCATTCGGGTTCTTTCACGAATGACTACTTCGTACTAGGAATACCCTCACAGACTTCTCTGGACATTGCATAGACTCCACACAAGATGTGTGGTTCAATTTGGTACTCATGAGTAGCATGCCATAAGGAGTAACACACAGCCATATGGAACAGAGGTGAAACAGCTTCCTTTTAGATATTCCACGTGGCACAGAAGATTTACATATTTGGACAATGTTGAGAACTATGAGTGGACAGGTTGCCGGGGAGTAGATTATAGAAGAAATCCATTGCAAAACCAATGAATTACATGAATTAGCAACTTTTTAGTGGAAAAGTAAAAGGAGTAACTACATTAAGCAGATTCATTGCATAAGTATATAAAGTGGAAATGCAGATCAGAACAAAAAAAGGGGGGGAGGGGGACATGAGTCTTTACAGTGCCATAGCCTGAGGGATAACAAGTGAGTGACAATTAATTGGTTTCTACTTGGATAGGCCCAGAAAAATAGCTCACCAGCATAAGGCATGTCACCACGAAAGGCAGGAAGATAACCTGAAGTTTACATAAAACTGCGAAAAGGAGATGGGAGTCAATACTCACAGTGATGAAAGCACTAGTGTCCATTGCTGTAGTGCGGGTCCCCCTCCCCCAATGTTTAATGCTTCCTTCAGTGACATAGCGTTAAAGGTTATTGACCCGCTCTGCAGAGGTACATTCAAAGTGGTCCCTGAACACTAATCTTTGGACCGTCTCAGCCTGACTTTAAAAGAGTTGTTCTAGGGGGCTGAGAGGGAAGGACTAATTAAAAACCCAGATTTCTAGTACCTGATCCCACAGATTCTGACTCTGTCAGTGTATCTGGGACGGGGCTTGGAAATGTTTTATTTTGTTGTTGTTGTTGTTCTTGTTGTTGTTGTTGCAAGGCATGTCTGAATTAAAAGATGTTACCAGGTAATGCCTTCCTAAGATTGGTAGTTGTTATTAAACTTAACTGTGTATAGAATCACCAGGAGAGACTTGTTAACCCACAGATTACCTGAGAATCTTCATTTTTAGCAAGTACCCAACTGATACTGATTTTCCTGGTCAAGGAACCATAAATTGAAAAACACTTGTGTGGAGTAGTTACATATTCAAATACCAGGAAAACCTAAATAAAAATATATTTGCATGAATCAGACTGAGCATAAATAAAAAAACGAGGGATCTGTGTGAATTAGAGAGGGCATGCCCAAACTAAGTGTATTTATAATGTAGTTTCTTCTAAACTATTCTACAGGTCAATTGAAAGTTTTCTGAGATAAAATTCTACTCTATGCCCTTTAATGTGCGATTTCTAGCTCTGCGAACTTAGATTGAGCATAGCTTTCTATGAATCTGGAAATGTCATTCATTTATTCATTCATTCATTCCAGTTATTTATTGACTAACTTGTGTATGCTAGGTGCTGCTCTTGGTGGATGGGATATATCAGTAAATAAAATTGTAAAAAAAAAATAGTCCCCTTATGAAGAAATGTACATGGAACCTACCCACTTCTACATAATTTTAGTTTAAAATTGAAATATAATTAATCTTAAGGTCTGCCTCACTTATTAGTTAAAATTCCCAAGAATGCAACCATTGCATATCAAACCAAAAATAAATGTCTAAGTTTCATAATCTCTTAGTAAAATACTTATATTGCTTAGATCAGCTCACTGCTAAGAAAATAGCTTGTCTGAAAATTCTAAGGTATAAGTGTAAAGGCTATGGTTTGGGGAATACCAAACCTTAGCACTCCTTATCAAATATATGCAAAAGAGGTATTCTATGAGATTCTGAGAAAGGTGAGATTGCAAGGATACAAACATGATCATTGAATACAGCTATTTTCTTTTTTTTTTAATGTTTGCTTATTTATTCAATTATTTATTTTTGAGAGGGGGAGGGGAGAGAGAGGGGAGAGGAGGGGAGGAGAGGAGAAGGAGCAGGAGCATGCAAGCCGGGGAGGGGCAGATCCTAAGCAGTTGCTGTGCCAGTAGCAGCAAGCCCTACGCAGAGCTTGAACTCAGGAACTGTGAGGTCATGACCTGAGCCAAAGTTGGAGGCTCAATTGACTGAACCACCTAGGCGGCCCATAATACAGCTATTTTCAATCTTACCTTCACATAATTGTCTAAAATGCTTTTGAAAAATAGCAATGCCTGGCTCCAGCTGCAGAGTTGCTATTTTCCCTTGTTCGGGAGTGGGCCGGGGCATCCCCAGTTTAAAAGGCTTCCCAAGGGATTCTCATGTGCAACTATAATTAAAAGCCACTGATATAGAAAGTGTCATTCATTTGTTTATTTCTTTGCAAACACTTAGTGTGCACTCCATGAGCGTGTGTGAGGATACATTTGCGAAAAAAGAGATACGGAATATATCCTCATGAGTATATAGTTCTTTAGTATTTTAAAGAACTGTAAAAAACAGAAAGCCCTTTATTGGAGATTTGAGTGTACTGAACACCGAGCCTTCCACATGCAGACTCTGGGTCATGTTTCTGAGCAGCCTGGCTTGGTGGGCAAGTTTGTCTTGAAGTAACACTGGAACTGCAACATATTGGGAATGTGTTAATATCACAAATAGCTTTTGAAAATAATTTAAAAGGATATACTTGAAACATACTCTGTCCCAGATACATTTCAGATTCTTCTTCATTATAAAGAAAGGAAGTAGATATTGAAGGTGCAAGTCCTATAACAAGTCAATTGTCTTAAGGCTACATGAAAGAAAACAATGTACACAATGTTCTCAGCAGGACTTGAAGATGTCTATCCTCAGAGGACTAAGAATTTAAAAAGAAAGTAGGATTTTAATTGGGTGAGAAGGGTTGATTTTGAACTATGGAATAAATTACCTATTCAAAGAATTTAGAAAGAGCGTTCTGTAATGCTCATGATAATGTTAACCTGTATCAGCACTGTTCCCTAGGAAATGATACTTTTACTCTTTTCTGAATTCCATTTAAGAAGTTTCTTATATTAAAGGAAAAGATGTTCTTTCTAAATATTTATAAAACACCTAAGACCAAAAAATGCATAGGTTTCTTCCACAGATTCTTTTATTTTTTCATGTGTTCTTTTTCTATATACACAGCTATATTATAAGATGTTTTTCATACCTCTCAGGATCCTAAGAAACCCTACAGGTTATTTGATGACACCCTGTCCCCCCCACCCCCCATCCACTCTCAATTCTGTATTTCCTTTCTCATCATAGTTTTTTGTTTGTTTGTTTGTTTTTGTTTTTGTTTTGGTAGGGAGACAGAGTGAGAGCTCACATAAGCAGAGGAGAGGGGCAGAGGGACAGAGAAAGAGAGAGAGAGAGAGAGAGAGAGAGAGAGAGAGAGAGAGAGAGAGAATCTTAGACAGGGTCCATACTCAGTGCAGAGCCCTATGCAGGGCTTGATCACAAGACCCTGGGATCATGACCTGAGCCAAAATCAAGAGGGGGAAGCTCAACCAACTGAGCCACCCAGGTGCCCCCCTCATCACCATTTCTAAGAAGCATGATTTTATTCATTTCTTTCCAATTTTTTCCATTATACTTTGGACATCTTTTTTTTTTTTCCTGCAAGAAGGATATCTCTCTTATTGTTGCTACAGATTCTGTGCACATATGGTGATAGGCACTATGCTAGCTGTTTTGAATGCATTATTTCTAACCCTCATATCAAATCTTAGAAGGTAGGTATTTTCCTCAAATTATGAGCATGGAAATAGAGGTGAAGAAGAGAAGGATACACTTGTTCAAGTTTATAGAGTAGCCCGGTAAGCCAGAAACCCATGCCAGGTTTGCTCCAGTACAATGCCTATAACATTTTTCTAGCTTATCTCTCTAAGACTTCTATAAAGGAGTTCTCTGTCTTCTTCTTGATTATGAAGAATAATTTTAATCCTTTTTGACAAGTCTGCTATTCATGGCACATGTACTTTTTTAGACCTTTCTAAAGGTAATCCTCATTTCTGGTGACTGTTCCTTACGTGTGGTCGTTTTTGACTGCCTCTACTTGCCTCATTCCAGTTTCTTGTAAACTGGTCCATGTGGGTCCCCCAGAGCTGACTGAACTCTCCGGGTGCTGTGTTTGCAGCATCAGGTTGAACTGCACCGTTCCTTGCCTTATTCTAGAGCAATGCTTCTATTAATCTGGCCTCAGGGCCCATCAGCCTTTTTGGCAGCCACATTAGTGTTGACTCCTACTGAGCTTATTGTCAACTAAATACCTCAGTCTCTTTCACAACTGCTGTTGCTAAGTCATATCTCACCCCTGGTCCTACCTTTGTGCATTTTGTTTCTGAATCCATGTTTAAGGCCTTGCAATTATCCCTAATGAAGTTATTTATTTATTTATTTAAGAGAAAGAAAGAGAGAGAGAACATGCACACCAAGTGAGGGGGGGAGGGAGCGAGGGAGGGAGAGAGAGAAAGCATGAGATCGAGTGAGAGAGAGAGAGAGAGAGAGAGAGAGAAAGAGAGAAAGAGAGAGAGAGAGAATCTTAAGCAGTTTCCATGCTCAGTGTAGAGCCCAATTCAGGGTTTCATCCCATGACCTTGAGCTCATAACCTGAGCCGGAATTGAGAGTCAGATGGTCAACTGACTAAGACACCCAGGTACCCCATCCCTAATGAATTTAATCATATTAGAGTCACCCCATTGTTCTAGACTTTTAGCATTTTTCAATATCTGCTAGCATCTGGGACGGGGGCAGAGAATAGTGGAAAGAGATTCTGAATCTACATTTGATATAGTCACTCTTTCTCATGACATAAAGTTTTTTGCAAAAGAGTCACATAATTTTAACCTATGTTTAATTTATTGGTAAATTCCTTAACTGAGTAAGACTTGGTACTGACCACCAGAAACTTCTGTTCAGGACGAAGACAATGGCCCTGAGGTAGAGAGAGCTTTTCGGCTATAACCTGAGCTTTGCCTCTCAATATGCTATACTCAATATGTCCCCAACTATGTGGATCCTGCTGGGTTCATATGTGGGTTTCAAATAATTGTCGAGAATTTGAGTTGAATCTCAGGTAAGTTCAGGTGAGCAAAAACTCATGAGCAGCTTCAAGAAGCTTCAGCAAAACTGCTGCTAGGTCGTTCACTGAAACTAAATGTCCACACATACTAAATCATGGGGGAAATAAAAAGCTACCAAATCATGAGAGCATTGAGAGGGGATTAATGCTGTATACTGATTTTGTTACCCAAAGAATCACTACCTGTTTAAAATTAGGTAAATATTATGACTCCATGCATGGCAAAGTTTTTATGTGAGGTCAGAGATGAAAAATATGTTTGAAGGGAAACATTTTTTTTTTCTCTCCTATCTCTTGGCCTTATTCTCTCCTTTGTCTCTTTTTCTCAATTCTTAGACAAATACTAAGTGATCTAAAAAAAAAAAAAAAAAGAAAGAAAAAAAATCAAGAGAGTTCCATGCCAGATAGTTTTTAATCTTCTTCCTCTAACAGTTTCCAAGAAACTAAAAAGGGAAAAGTGGAGAGAGGAGGAAGATAATCAGGGTTGATTGTGAATCTGGGAAAAGTCTCAACTATGTATTGAGATTCACAAAAATGAAATATGAAAGATCACAAGAGAGGAAATGAATAACCATTTTGCCCGTTGCCAGTGTTCTGCTCCCCATTCTTCCAGCTGCGGCCGATGCTTTAGCTTTACCCTCAGCTCGGAGTTAGAGGCACACGCACACATCTCAGCTGCTGTGCTTTCTGGTACTGTTGTTTGCCTTTCTTTAGAATGCCCTAAAGATAGCATTCTTCCCAAACACACTGTCAGGCTGAGAAAATTTCATCAGGGGGATGGAACCATCCTCTCTGGTAGGAAAGGCTTTTCCACCTGCAGGGTGTATGTAAACTATTGGAAATATACAATTTTTTTTTAGTGGCATCAGCAGCCAAAAAAAAAAAAAGTTCCTGATTCAGCTCTTCAAATACTTTTCTCATCTCTACAGAGGACTTGATGTAATGGACCTATGATGGCCATCTTCATCACGTGTCCTGTGTGTCTGGCACATTGTATGGCCCACACCAGGCATTCAACAAATATTTGTTGACCAAATAGATGAACTTTGGCTTGAGTCATCTAGGATGAGCTGGTTCTTTCGGCATACGTAAGAATGAGCAGACACTCGATGCACAAATACATGTGTCCTATCGAGCAGTGAACATTGCCAGGTAAGGAATTCTTTCAGCTTTCACAGCTGTTTTGTTGGTGGTGATTTCACCATGTTTTCCAGACATTTGGAAATTGAATTGTTCAGTATGATATAATAGAATATTTTGTATCTGAGTATACAGAAGTTCAACCTTCCCTTTAACCTTGAGAATTTCTCATCCAGTTAATTTGATAACTGAATTTGGGGACCCTAAAGCTTGCATTTTTAACAAGTTCCCAGCTTGTCCTACTGCTGTTGGTTGAAAACCATTGCACCAATCCAATCCCTAAATGACAATGGCGAAGGTAGGCTGAGAGTGTGGGTAAAGAAACATATCAGTATGGTTGCTCAAGCAGCGCCCACACCCTCCTTTCAACTGAGGCATTTTTCTGTTTTCCCATGTGGCCTCTTTAAGTAAAGGCCAGCGGAAGGAAGAGAAAAAGATGGCAAGATCTCAGTGAAGTAAAATCAGCATCAATAAATGAGAACAGATCTTATGTGAAATTTGTGGGTTCAATAACAAGTTTTTACTTGTTTTGAAGTTCTCCAGGGCCAAGAGAGAGGTTCTATTATCTCCATCGCGAGCTTCTTCCACATCTAAAAACATTATTCAGAACATTCCTGCTACAAACTTAAGCCCATTTCCATTGCTAATGAGGCATTCTATATTATACTACTAAGGAGCTGATGTTGGAAAATAAATGTGTCTATGAAGTAACTGCATTAAAAAAATAAAATTGAAATAAAAATAATTAAATGCAGCCAGCTGCTTTAAGCAACCTTTTCATCACATGGTAAGAAAAGTATTCAAAAGCAATCCAAAATCTGTTCTCCTCTGTTACTTCTTGCCTTATTGCCTCACCACAATGAGCCGTATCAGTAACGGAAACGACTGTCTCCACACATTTCCTTACCCTATGGCCAGTTCTGTGTCCTTTCAATGAAACCATCTTCATTTATTCCTTTGCTCTTATCTGGTTTGGCCATAGTCATATTAAAGGATAAAAAAAAGCAAACAAGTGTACTCAGTCACTAAGAGGTAAATTTCTCTTCTCCTTAGTCTTGCTAAAGACAATGTTGGAAAGGGAATGAAGTGGGCCATGTACAGCTTCTCAGGATGAGAAGAGTTGTACTGTTCCCAAAGAATTAAATACATCATCTTTCTCAACCTGCGAAATCACTTTTACGTGACCCAAACTTCTCACACATATACTTGTTTGTTCTTGATAAGATAAGGTGAAATGGCACAAAGTGAACACATATATACATTATATACATTAAACACATATATACAATAAAAACATTTATGTTTGTGAAAAGAAAGCTTGGCTGCACTTGTCTAGACAACCGGACAAACTTGTGTTGCTTATACTAAAAGATTAACCTATTAGAATACAGAGAATTAGGAAGGAGGAAGACTCATGATTTCTTTTGGTGGTTAATGCCCTGATTTGGTTGGTTTGCTTTTTTGTTTTAATCCTTTAATGTTTATTTATTTTTGATAGAGACAGAGCATGAGTGGGGGGAAGGGCAGAGAGAGAGAGAGAGAGAGAGAGAGAGAGAGACAGATTCTGAAGCAGGCTCCAGGCTCTGAGCTGTCTGCACAGAGCCTGACAGGGCTCGAACTCAGGAAACACAAGATCATGACCTGAACTGAAGTTGGATGCTTAACTGACTGAGCCACCCAGGTGTCCCTATTGGTTGGCTTTTAGTTTAACTTCTCTTTTATCTAGATGATACGAGCAGGTGAGTAGTTGTCCTTATACTTAGCGAGGTGTGCAAACCTAAAATACTAAAAAGCAAAACAGTGCCCTAAACCCCAAATACCAATCTTCTTACACAGTATATAAGGATATGTCCAGTTGTACTGAATATATTCCCTGAGACTTTTAGCATGTAAAGAAGCCCATGCTGGACAAAGTCACAGAGAAAGGGTTTTAGTAAAATGCATACATACATACGTGTTTATAGTTAAAACAAAACAAAACAAAATCCACCAAATGATTTCCCCTCTTATATCATTATACCTTATAGATAATTGCCATATTTTGAGCATTTTTCTAAAGTTACCAGAAAATTGAACTTTTCCTACGCGTTAATATTATTATTCTGTATATACCTGATTATATGTGCTAGATATATTCTTAGAAGTTATGTGGTAAAAATAAGAATTTTGGAAGTAGATATCTAATTTAACTATCCTGTGCCAATGTTTTACAAACTGTCCTTAAATAAAACAAAGCAACCCCAATTTATACAGCAGACACACACTCACAAACACACATAGCTAACACAAAATGTTATACAATAATTTATGCTAAATGAGATGCATTCTGACATTTTCTATCCTATCCTGTTTTGTTCTTTAAAAAGTGTTGGTCATGCCCCACTAAATTGATTTCAGTATACACTGAATTTCACAAAAATCTCTCCCTTGAAAAACTGCTGTTTTTAAAAATTCTATAATGATGATTAAATCACCCTTACCTATGCTGATTAGCTACCTTCTGATTTGCCTCTGTAGCAATTTCAGGTTTTGACATAATGAGCCTTCAATCTACACTCACTTGTATTTGACTAGTACCTATCTGAAGGTAACTACAAAATCTATGTTGTGCATATGAAGACAGTGCAGTGTTTGATAACGTTATGGTTGCTTAAGATGCAATTTTTAATGAATGCTTTGCTGTTGCTATCTCAATCTGGTGAACTGAGTACACAGCCTACTGTCTCAAGCCTAGTACTTTTGTGTTTCATTTCCCTTGGGCTGATCTATACTTGACTTTCTATACATTAGATCACTCCGAAGAAAAGTCTAAAAAAGCATCTCTAGCAATCTTTAATTCATATGATTAAAAATTCAAAAGAAGCCCTTGTACCAGCTGTTAGACTATGTTCGTAAACTGTAATTCAGAGTTCAGGCCCCAGCAAATTGAAGGTTAGGTTAACAGGATTATTCAGTGGAACTGCATTAAACTGTAGCAACTAGAACAGTAGGTGGACTGTTTTATACTCGCTCATTTGCAGGAGATAAACTAAGGATGAGCAAAGTTATCGCATTGGAAATCTTGCTATCCATTTTTTTTACCTCTTTTCTGCAGTATGATTTAAAAGGGAAAGCAAATGAAACTAACCACAGAGTTTATTTGCTATATATGCCGACCAGTAGAAAATCCACATCGATTGTTACAGTGAATCTCTTTTGAAAATTACCAACAGAGTTTTCCTCTTTAGACTTTAGCTTTCTCCAATAAAGTCTGAAGTTTCAGAAGAAGATATTTTTGCTGCTCCATACTGAAGTGTGTTAACGTGCAAATTTGGGAAATACCAAAAATTAAAATACCAAAAGTTATAGTTTAGTTATAATAGTGATGCCCTTCTACTTCTGTAATGTAGTAGTAAAAAATTTTCTTGATAGTATCAATCCCCTACTTGCAAAAAATAAGAAAACCTAAGTTATAGATACAATACTTGAGAATTTACCAATTGGTCCTGGCTCAGGCACTTTCTAGTAGCATGTTCTTAAGGGAGCCATTTAAACTCTTTGGGCCTCACTTTTCTCACTTAGAAAATGAGAGAAATGGACAATATGACTTTCTTCTGTGGACAAAAGGTCCTTTCTTTTGAATTTTTTTTTTCTTCTAAGTTTATGCAGAAAGTGATCGTGGGGCTGGATGTCCTTGTTGTTGGCTGATAAGTGATCAGGAACAAAATAAATGAAGAAACACAAAATCTATTTTGTCTTAAAGGAACTTGAAATATTTTCCTCCTCAAGACTGACTAACTGCATCGGAAAAGGAAAATAAGACTTCTCCAGGCAAGAGTGAAGAAAATGACACAGATTAGTAATCTCAGTTTAGGAGATGTAAGACAAAATCAGTGAAGAGAAATTTAAACCAATCCTCTGTCTCACTACATAGTAAACATAAGAAAAGAATGAAAGAAAAGAATGAATGAAGTTTTTAAAAACACAAACATCAGCTTCAACAGAATGAGAAGGGCATCACCAAAAAACCCCCAATATTTTGCTTACAACAGGAGACAAAGTGCAAGGAAAAAGAATGCTCTTGTGAAAACTCTGAGCAAAGTTTTGAATGAACTTCAAAAATGTATCAAAACTAAAAATATTTCAAAGATCACTTTTAGTCAGTAAATACCATGAGACGCTACTTTAAATGGGTTTTTGAAAAAAAAAATGGTATAGCCGTACACTGTGGTTGTGACAGTTCATACATCTTTTCGAATGGGGGCACCTGGGTGGCTCAGTCGGTTAAGCATCTGACTTCGGCTCAGGTCATGATCTCACGGTTTGTGAGTTCGAGCCCCGGGTCGGGCTCTGTGCTGACAGAGCATCTGAACAGAATACACAATGGCAGCAGACCTCAGGGAGTTCTGTGACTCCCCACTAGCAGTGGGGAGAGGTTTATGGTAAATAAAAGTATTAAATTATATACTGAGTTATATATAAGGCAGTAAGAGGTATGGAAAAATGGGTAGAGCAGACTCACTCTGAAAAAGATATGGACATATGTGAAGGGGTGCAGGTTACAACATTAAATAGGGCGTCAGTACCGACCTCAGAGAGAAGGGTGAATTAAAAAAAAAAATGTAAAGAAGGTAAGGACATCATCCTGGAGAACGACTGGGGGTGCAATGTTTGTTGACAGAGGAAATGGGTAAAACAAAGGCCCAAGATGAGAATGTGAAGCCATATCTGTTGCACAAGGAACCCAGTATGACTGGGATGACATAATCAAGAGGGAAATAAAGAATGGAGGTCAAAAGTAACAGAGGTGATATCATGGAGGGCCTTCTGGAACATGTAGGGACTTGGGTTTTGAATCGGGGTAACATAAGGGCTAGGGGGCTTGCAGGGTCCTGAAGAGGAGTAATATGCTATACTTCACTCAAACTTGATTAAACTTGTTGCTGTTTGTTCTCAGCAGGAAGCCTTGAGACTTGTTAAGAGAGACTATTGTCGTAATCTAGGAGGGATACCAACGTGATATGAGACAACAGATCTGATGATGAAGTAGATGTGCGGTTTGAGAGAGTGAGAGTAACGAAAGAGGACACCATGGCTTGGAGCCTGAATGATTAGTAGGATGGAATTTGCATTAACTAAGCTGTGAAAGACTGTGGGGGAAACAAGCCAACTTCAGGAGGAAACATGAAAAACTGGGTTGGTGCATGTTAAAACTGTGAGATACCCATTAGATATCCTGGTGGCTATGTGAAAATGCACAAAGTTTATGGAAGAGGGTTTATCTGGAAACCTACTTAAACTTGGAGTAAACCAAGTGAACCAATAGTATAAAAGCCATGAAGAGGGGGGCGCCTGGGTGGATCAGTCGGTTAAATGCACGACTTCAGCTCAGGTCATGATCTCACAGTTTGTGAGTTCAAGCCCCACATTGGGCTTTTTTGCTGACAGCTCAGAGCCTTGAGCTTGCTTCAGATTCTGTGTCTTCCTCTCTCTGCCCCTCCTCCACTCGCTCTCTCTTTCTGTCTCTCAAAAATAAATGATAAAAACTAAAAAAAAAACTTTTAAAAAGCCATAAAGAATAGATAATATCACCTAAAGGAATGAGGGTGGATAGAGAAAGGAGTCCAAGGACCAAAGCGTGGAACCCTCTAACATTTAGAGACAACTACACGAGCTCCACGTCTCAGGCATTTGGTACTCACACATTCCACGTCCATTTAGAACATGATGCTTTGACTTCTATTCGCCCCTTTGATCTGACCCCTCAAATCACCTATCGGAAACCCTTCTGTCCTCCAAGAACCACCTATGTGCTTCACCCCTTCAAAAGACATTTCTCTAATTGTGCTCATCCTCTGTCTCCTATCTTACCCTGTATTACAGTGTATCCACCTGCATCCTTTAGCAGATTAGGCCTCCCATGGCAGCAACCCCTACCATTCCCATCACCATCGCTGTGAAATGACATCAGTGAATGTTTGACATGTACCAGGCATGCTCTTAAACTCACTTGAAACACAATATCCTTAAATTCCTTAACTCATCTACTCTTATTTTACAGAAGAAAAAATTGAGACTCTGCAGCTAAGGTCAATTGCTTAAGGACTCCTAGCTAGAAAGCAGCAGAGCTGAATTTCAGTATCGGGTCTCAACTATTCTAAAGACCTTGATCACTACCTGGGCCACCTTCATGTTATTCATTTTATACTTTACCAGACATGGTAAATATTTTGTAAAAGTTGCTGGGTAAATAGATGAATGAGGTTTTGAATTAATAGCTCTGCTTTCCTTTTGGCAGCTATAATAAAATCTTAACTAACAAATTAATTTTGTACATCCTTCAATTAATTAGCATCTTTAATTTTCTTGTTATAGTCTACTTTTAATAAAATGTGGCAAATTACAACACATGTTACTTTAGTTCTTCAATCAGAATAAATTGCTGAAACATTTCTTTGAGGTCGGTGCAAAATCATCTTTGTTCCCTATACCTTGGACACCTCGGGTGTATGCTTTCTTGAGAAATTATGATTAGGACCACAGGATCACATGATCTGGAACTTTCAGAGAAAGATATGTATCATATTCCCCAGGCAATTCACCTGGAAACTCTTTTTAAAATAATATTTTGAGAGTAATTTTTAGCAGCATGATTCAAAGTATAAATTTTTATTAAATCTTTAGCTAATTAGAGACCCAAATCATAGACTGTCTTCTTTGCCAAATGTAACAAGATGCTATCAGCATCCCGTCTTCATTCTGCAGATTTCACAGTGTGACTGGGATGAATCCGCCTTGCCGCCATTTGCATCTGTGGGCGCGAGGGCTTTATTCCTGGATCTAGAAAGGCTGTTCTATGCACTCAGGGCAGTCCAGAAATAATAGGAGCTAACATGTCACCACAACTGCCTCCACTCCCCTCCTCAGCCACGCCTCTATCCAGTAGCTCTTACATTCAATGACTCTAAGGAGGTGGTATATAAATACCCCATCTCTCATCTCTAGAACAGGATTATTCTGAGGTGTGTGTTTTCCACTTGATTCTAGAGGATGCTCTGCAGGATGAAGCGCCAGCCACACACTGCGATAGCTGGCTGATAAAGCACTCCTTGGTGCATGACTTCACTTCCCTCGATGTCTTTCCTGCCACCTTAAATTAGCGTTTCCTGCACCTCCCAAATAAACTACTTGCCCTCACATCCTTATCTTAGGGTCTGCTTCTGGGGAAAACCAAACTAAGACACCAGAATTCTGGTTATCTGCGCTTTTACTGTAGTGATAGAGCCTCCTGGTAGAAGGAAAGCGACAGCATGCTTTTTACCTCCCTCGGTTCTTTTGTGTTCAGCCAAAAATGTGCCATATTTAACTGCTCTTGTACATGATTGTAATAGAGAAATTGGGGAGGTTAGTCAATATTTCATGTAAGTCCCATATTTTGAGATATTGATGCAACACGTGACTGTTTTATGGGTCGAATATGCTAGCCATTGATCTATATGAACAAGCCGTTTGAGTACATGGGGCCAAATCTCAAAGAAATAGCACAGTGTCCACACTTAGGAAGAACAAGACAATACATGAGACCATTTCAGACTCTAGGCATGGCAAAGGTTATGACACTATAGATATCCAAACCTGTAAAGCCATGCGTTTACAGCCATTTTCTAAATGATAAACTCTTAGACAAACATAGGATAGTGTTAATCAATGTTGACAGACATACACATACTGTCAGATGGAATAACCCAAAATCTATTTCTTTCCAAAGCTAAAAGAAAAACTGTTTTCCTCATCATACACTAATTTCTGGATCACCAAATTTTATCAGGGTTACTCTTATGTGTGAAACTATATCCACATTTAATTTACCTCAAAGCTGATTTATAGGGGTGCTTGGGTGCCTCAGTCAGTTAAGCGTCTGACTCTTGATTTCAGCTCAGGTTATGATCTCATGGTTGTGAGATCAAGCCCTGCATCAGGTTCTGTGCTGAGATTATCTCTCTCCTTCTACCCCTACTCCTTCCCCAGCTTATACATACGTTCTCTCTCTCAAAAAAAAAAAAAAAAAAAAAAAAAGCCACAAAACAAAACAAAGAACTTCCACTCTGATTTATAAAAAGACTATTTTCTGCTTTATTTTCAACTGAATATTTATACTTTACTTAAATAGTCATTAAAAATACCTGGTGAAACCTTTAGTGTGAGGTTATACCAGTCTTTGATGTTATAGGTCTTAAAGTAATTTTCTTCTGAGGGGTCCTTCCTAAAACTGACGTTAAAGTTTTGGTTTTTGTTTTTTCCAACAGCAGAGAATGTGGAATGTGTCTTTCACATGTATGCTAGAAGCATCCTTTGGTTTTAAATAAATTATCAGAGAAAACTCGTAGTTCTAAAATTTAGCACTTTCTGAAAAACCAAATCCTTTTCTGTATGATGTAATTTAGTTTCAAAATTTATTTTAAGGGCTAGAAATTCTCGACTGCTAATTGGTACACTGGACATAAGTTTTTAGATACAGAGTAAACAATTTACTTTAGTGTCAAGGAACCATCAGTGACCATTTTATTAGAATTCTAAAAATGAATAATAAGCCCAGCCCGAGCTTGTTATAATTGCTAAAATAAAATCGCAGCTCACACTATGGTGATTTAGCTAAGCTCCTCTTTGATTCCATCAAACTGCACGGGGCAACAGCTGGCCTTTTTTCCGACACCCTTGGTATGTTGACTGCAGCCGCGTAACTGTGTAACTTTGTCTCAGGGCTGGACTGTTGCTAGGGCTTGGACCACACCTTCCTCCTGCTTTACCTAAAGCCCATTGGTCATGATTTCATAATCAGGCAGTTTGCAGGGTGTCAGCATAGGGGCATTGGCAAAAATATACTCTGTGTTTCTACAGGTGTTACATTTTTTGCTCCCCTAGTGACTAGTAATCATTCAATTGGACTAAAATGATATATTTTAAAAAAACAATGTCCTGGCATTGCTGAGAACATGCATAGAAGGCCATGAAGGTCTACAATGCAAGATTGCACAATAACCCATTAAAATAAACATTTGCAAGCACAGATAGCTGGACTGAAATCCTGCTCTGATACAAATAACATCTGGACAACTTTTGTTTGCATCTTCCAGCATAAAACACCCTGGAGAAAAAATAGAAGGCAAGCTAAAAGACAAAGGACCACTAAAGGTTTTATTATGCTATGGGTGTGGTACCATAAATTTGAGGGGTTTCGGGCCAGAGTTGCCAAACCTGAATTTAAACAGCATGTTGTTTTTAAAAGTTGTAACACTGGTGAGGAACAATTCAGTTTTCTTACATAATTAATCCAGTGTGAAATAGAGTGACTGGAAAACATCCAGTGGTTTAAAAATAACTCAATTATTTATAAGTTCCACAGTGCTATAAGATTCCACACCAAGGAGAGTAAAGGCAGCTTGGTACCAAGTGCGTCTTTCTTATTCAACAAGCACTTTAGGAGGTTGTTATAGGCAATCTAACTGTAAAAGACTATGCCGAGGGGCAAAGAAACAGAAGTCTCCTTGGATTATGGATCGGGGTGACGGGCAGGAAGAAGTTTCTTCCTCTGACATTTATATATTGCTAATACATGTTAGGATGAATTACTAATACCAAAAGTACTGAAGCATGTGAATGAAGTGGGGGTGGAGGGGTGCAGAGAACGGAGGAAGAGAGGAGGTCTGGAAAAGAAAGAAAAATGAGCATCTTTTTTATACGATCTGCATCATAGGCTATGAATCAGACACGTCAGTGAATGGAGTTTCATTTCTAATGTTGCTCTTTGATGTGAAGCAAAATAATTACAAGCTGAAAGATACTACCAAGTATGATATTCAATATAAAGATAAAGAAATTAGCCATAAATAAATCCTTATATAAAATATCACTCTGAGGGCGGGCCAGCAGCTAGCAGCTATATATTTGTGTCAGCTACAGCTGGCTGCTAAACAAAGGGAATGAAAGTTTGCTTTAGTAACATTAAAATCTTGCCAAATATTTCACAGTTGTCTCATGCTTTATTTATTTATTTATTCATTAATTCATTCATTCATTCATTCATTCATTCATTCATTTATTTAGGTGCTCTTCTATGTAAAGGGGGCATGCCAGAGATGGCAATAGTCTCAAAGCACCAGGCCCAGAGTTGGAAAGATTAAACTCTAAAATGTGCCTTTAAAATATCAGGTGAACTTTTCTGGATAGATTTGGTTTACTTTAATTTCATTTCTTTAAGCTAGAGTACGGAGATCAGGGGAAAAAAAATGAAAGCAGATCTTTATATAGTCAGCCACTTTGTAAGCTTTTCACTATGATTCTAGTATGTTTCAGACATACGGTATGTATTGGTACTTTTAGCCTTAGAAACAAACAAAATATAAAACATAATTCTTTCATCTGTCTACCAGGCTGAACAAGCAAAATTTTGTTATACTCGTGATAAGGAAAGTAGGTGTCATTTACTTCAATAAAGCGTCAAGAAATGATTTTTTTTTAAATCATCTGTTGTTTATTTATGGATACTACCCGAGAGATAAATTTCAGTAATCCTACTGTCAGAGGATTAGTTTTTTTCTTGAGAAGCTGTAAGTGATAGTAGAAATACGGAAGGAAAGTAGTAAAGGGATTACAAAGTCCAGGTGGTTGCAGTTATCATATCTAACTGCTGGTAAGTGAAGTTTTACTTGTAATCATTGCACTAATAATTGGGAGATTACTACTAGAACAACTTGACAAAGTTTATGATTAAAGGTCAAGCCAGTAAATAGGCTCATGACTACCCCGCTCCCTGACATCAAGTTTCCATTGCTTTGATACTATTTCTTTTTTCCCTGTCTGTAGTATGGAGTCAGTGGCTAGCTGAACATCAGTAATCTCTGCTTCTGTAGTATTTTGCTTCCCTCCCTCTAGCCAATCTGTAAAGACACAGTACATCAAGGCTTCTAGGCTGGCACTGACAACCCAATGCAATAAGATCCTTCCGAAATGAATTAGAACAATGGCTATTGATCAGCTCAGGGCATTGTTTGCATGTGAAAAGAGAATACTGGACACTGTCAGCTCTGAGTGGTATCTCCACCTGTGAAAGACACTATTCTTGTGCCCATTCATTTAAATGTATTATTTACTCATTTCCTTAAGGCCTACATTGTGGCAGTTATGTTAGAATCCAGAATAGAGATACAATGTGTTGTTCCTGGAGGTGACAATCAATGATATGTGTTCAATCTTAATGTATAGGCATATGAATAGGGGGAGATTTGGCTCTTCCTAAGAGAGTTGAGAATGGCTTCAAGGAGGATAAGACATTTGATGTGGATCATGAGGGAGGAACAGTTGGTGAGGAAGAGGGAAAAAAAATGCCTGGGTAGAAAAGAAATCGTAAGAAGGAAGAGGCATAAAGATGCACAATGTTGGGGCCCCTGGGTGGCTCAGTTAGTTGAGCGTCTGACTCTTGATTTCAGCTCAGATCATGATCCCAGAGTTGTGGGATTGAGCCCTGCTCCATGCTCAGCACAGAACCAGTACAGATTCTCTCTCTCTCTCTCTCTCT
Organism: Herpailurus yagouaroundi; assembly: GCF_014898765.1. NCBI lineage: Eukaryota > Metazoa > Chordata > Mammalia > Carnivora > Felidae > Herpailurus > Herpailurus yagouaroundi. The sequence goes on along the minus strand of NW_024412395.1, from coordinate 28,309,037 downwards.
CTCTCTCTCTCTCTCTGTCCCTCTCCCCCATTCACACACTCTCTCTGAAATAAAACACACACACACACACACACACACACACACACACACTCTGCACTATGTGAGAAAAGGTCACTGTTGGGTGCAACTAAAGAATGAGGTGTGAAGAGGGATGTGGCATGAGATGAACATGGCCAGGTAAGTTGGACCAAGACTGTGGAAAGGGTCACGCTAGGCCAAGGAGTTTATTCTTAGGGCAATATACAGCAATTAAAGACTTACGTAGAATGTGACATAACTGGCTATAAATAGGTAAATAAGCCTTGCTCATTAGACTTAAAGAGAATAGGCCATTTTGGTTTTTAGTAGGATTTGCAACATGCGGTTACAGAGTGAGTTATTAGGTCCATCTTGACACGTGATGAAAAGACGGGCCTCATGGAGGCCCCTTATACAGTGATATACATTATATTGATATATAAACAGGGTATCTCTCTCCTGTTTATGATTTACCAACATAGCTTTCCTTCCCTATGAAAGAAAAGGGGAATTGAATGCCTTTTTCCTCCCATACACAGACACACAGACACACAGACACACAGACACACACACACACACACACACACACACACACACACACACAGATGAAAAAAAAAACAAACAAAAAACATTGAATTAACTAAAGTTTCAACCTGTGGAGATAAGAGCTGTATCCACATGTAGAAACTAAAATGGAGAATTAGGTACTGATCCAGGTAACCAACACCCCCTTTACTCATCATCACCTCCAAAATTCTGTTGCTTAATTTATCTCTACAGTTTGTAGAAAATAATGCTTCTCCAACAGATCCTTCCTTTGCTTTTTATTTTGTACTCTATAGCAACAGACTTAATTAGCTTATATGAACAAACCTTCTAGCACCTTACAGGAGAAATACTGGTTAAAAAAAAATGTTGGAAAGAACAAAGATTATTCCAAGATGAAATATTAGCATTATGACCCACACAGACCACCTGGAATTCTTTAAGCCATAATACTCAGTAACAATTCCTCTCATGCAATGTAGCTTGTACTTCCTAATTTCTCAAGAGATATTTACTTGGACACTAGCTCTTTGTTTTCAACAGTTTTCCTGCCTTTGCAAATTAATCCCCACCTGTAGTCAAATGCTTCCACTTATGAAATCACAACAGTTGTTTAAGTCATGGGATTAAGAATAATGGAAAACATTATGTAATTTTGGAATGTGGGAAGAGGAAAAAATATTTTAAATGAAGGGGAGAATTTTCTTATTTAGCTGTATCTTTAAAGATGAAATAATAGAGAAAAGTAAGTGGATGTTCCTGAAACAAAGAGAATAAAGCTGGGGCTATGTTGCTTTTAAAGAAAAAAGCAAATGACATACTGACCAGTACAGAACTTCAGTGGTCTTTATACTCATGTAAACCACTAACTCATTCTATAGATGGTACACCACAGTATTCCTAAGTGTCAGGCTAAAATGCCTGAGAAAATTACTGGATTTTGTTCTGCTAAGCTATTATGGGATGTTTGGAATCATGTCAACTCACCCAGTGACAAAAAGAGCAGAGTCACATGAAAAACTGTGACTGAATTCAAATTAGAATTACTTTAGCCAAATGAAATTATTCTGAACCCTAAATAATTTTTATTACAAATTATAGACTTTATCTACAGTCAAACAGTCAACTTAATAATTTTCAGTTCTCCCAGGTCTTCAGGTTGGAAAATCTAGATGGACCATCAACTGTTCTTTTCCATGTCCTGTTTGCATTACAAATGAGAAAGCCATGAAAAATGACTCAGTGGTGAACCTAAGACTTCCACCTCTTACCAAGAAGAAGTAACAGGACCAGCTTTACTGTGATTGAAACAAACACAAAATAGACAAATATATGAAACAATGATTTTTTTTTTTAGGACACTGAACATCAGATAATGGACGTTGATTCCAGGGAAAAACTGAGGTGAGCCCTACAATTGTCCTAGCTTAAGGCTTTGAAAGGGTTTCCAAGACATGGTCCAGGAAAGGAGAAAATAGGCTATATCAGCAAACTCCTTGAAGTTAGGGGATACGGGTAAGTGTCTGGAGAAAAGAAGGTGGCTACAATCTGTGAAATAGAGTACCAAAGAAGAACAAGATATACAGAGAGACCTACTGATATCCACAGGGGAGTATCCTTTAATATTCAGCTGAGTACTGATCATTAAAGATACTGCCAAAGACTGGGAGAGAAGGACCTGAAAAGATCAGAGGTAATAGTTTCCAGTGGTCACTCAGAGCTAGGAATAATGCCTATCCCTCCCAACCAGCATGGAAAACCTCATAACAAAGACAGCCTTGAGTAGAATACTCAGAAATATCTTGCCTGAGTGGTAGGGAATAATTAGTCCTAGACTGAGTACTATTCCAGTCCCAACTGATGAATTTTAAAAGGAAGAGCCAAAAGAATCAAACTATTTTCATATAATTTAACTGTGTTCCAGAATAAAGTTCTAGAATATTTATAGAACACAAACATATTGGACGCTCAAATAAAATTCATAATGTCTGGCATCCAATCAACAATTTCCAGGCATGCAAAGAAGTAGAAAAATATGGCCTATGATTAGGATAAAAATCATACAAAACAAACCAGAACTTCCACAGATGTTAGAATTATCAGATAAAGATGTTAAGATAGTTTTTTTAACTGTATTTCAAGGAAATAGATGAAAAAGTATATGACAAATAAACTCCTAAAGATGAAAAGTACACCAGAGATGAAACTGTACTAGATGGGAGTGGCATCAGATAATATATTGCAGAAGAAAAACATTAGTGAACTTGTAGACACAGCAATAAAAAAAAATCCACAATGAAATATATAGAGAAAAATATTTATTTAAAAAATGAACAGAAAATTAGATTTGAAAACACTTCAAATGTCCTTACACATGTATAATTGGAGCCTCTGAAGCTACTGACAGAGGGTGGACAGAAAAATACTTTGGAGAAATAATGACTGAAATTTTTCCAAAATTGATGAGAATTTAACCTACAGATCCAAGAAACTCAACAAGGTCTAAGCACAAGAAATAAAGAAAAACATACCAGGTCACGTTATAACCACATTGTTCAAAACCAGGGGTAAAGACAAAATCTTAAAATCATCCAGAAAGAAAAATGGTGTTACACAAAGAGAAGCAAGGATAAATATGTGGCAGATTTCTTACCAAAAACAATGATAGCAGGAAAACAGCAAGTAAAATCTTTAAAGTACTGAATGAATAAATCTGTCAAATTAGAATACCACATTCAGTAAAAAATATCCTTTAAAAACAAAATTAAACTAAAAACTTCTTCATGCATACAAAAGTTGAAGGAATTCATTACCAACAGGTCTGTACTATAAGAAATATTAAAGGAATCCATGCAAGTTTAATAATGACAGATGACATCCTGTAGCTATACAAAGAAAGAACACTGAAAAAGATAACTACATGGATAAATATACTTTTCTTAGTATTTCCCTTTCAAATAAAATGTACTTCTTAAACAAAAATAATAAAAATTTAGGGTTTATAGCATATGTATAAGTAAAATTTGAAACAACAGACTATGCGTAGGAGAAGAGTGAAAGAAGTATATTATGGTAAAGTTCTTATAAGTTAAAGATAGTGACTCTAAGCCACAAGGCAATTATTAAAATAATAAAACAAAGCACCATAGTTAATAGCTAAAAAAGAACTTAAAATAGAATATAAAACATATTTATGCACAATATACACAAATACACATATAAATAAAAATATATTTTATATACTTATAAAAATATATAAATATATGAAATATATTTCAGAGTAAATATAAATAAATATAAAATATATTTCAGAGTAAGTTGATGTTGATTTCTTTTTAATTTTTAAAAAATGTTTTATTTAGTTTTGAAGGCAAGAGCATGAGCAGGGGAGGGGCAGAGGGAGAGAGGGCCAGAGGAGCTGAAGGAGATTCTGTGCTGACAACCTGGAGCCAAGCAGGCTGGAACTCACAAACTGAATTGTGACATCATGAACTGACCTGAAGTCAGCCTCTCAATCAACTGAGCTACCTAGGTGCCGCCAGAGTAAGTTGATTTCTGAGCAAGGAATATAACCAAAAAATATAGGATCTTTTCATAATCACATCAAATCACAACAAATGACATTAGAATATTAAACTTTGATGTTTCTAATAGTAAAGCTTCACAATAAATGAAGCAAAAACTAATAGAATCACAGGGGAAAATAAGTACATCTATCATCATCATCAGAGATTTCAATACCTCTCCTTCAATAACTGACAGAACAAATAGAAATCAGTAACAATATAGAAGAGCTGAAAATACTACAAACCAATTCAATGTGGTTAACATTTATAGACCACTCCAGTCAACAACCATAAAATATACATGTTTCTCAAGGACACAGAGAACATTTACTAAGATCACCTATATTTAAATTCAGAAAACAAGTCTCAATATATTTAAAAGTCAAAGTAAGTATGCCCTAGTCCTATAACAAAATTAAATTAGAAATCAACTACAAAATGATCTCTGGAAATACCGCAAATATTTGGAAATTATATAACACATTTCTAAGAAATCCACTAGCCAAAATAATAAATCAAAAGGGAAACAAGAAAGTAGTTTAGACTGAATTAAAATGGAAACACAAATGTGTAGAATGCTGCTAAAGCAGTACAAAGCAGTATAAGCAGGGAAAATTATAGCACTGAATGACCAGAAATAATAATAATAAAAAAGTCTCAAATCAATGATTTGCTCTTCAAAAACTAGTAAGAAGGGCAAGGATTTAATCTAAGGTATTCAGGAAAAGGAAATAATAAACATCAGAGCAGTTGGTAATGCAATAATAAGCAGAAAAACAATAGAAAAAATCATTGAAAGTAAAAGCTTGTTCTTAAAGAAAAATCAATAATATTGGTGAACACTTTGCCAGACTTCTCAGAAAAGACATATATTAACTATATAAGGAATGAGAGACGAAGAAGCTCACTACCTAACCTATAAATATTAGAAAGACAATAAGAGGATATTATGAGAAACCTTATGACAATAAATTCAATAAGTTAGATGAAATGGGGAAGTTCCTTAAGAGACAAACCACCAAAGCTTACTCAAATAGAAAGAGATTATGTGAATAGCCCTATATCTTTTAGTAAATTGACTTTTGCTTTAAAAACCTTCCAAAAATTTTCCATCCAAGATAACTTCACTAATGACTCTACTAAACATTAAAAAATAGTACCATTTCTATACAAAGTCATTCAGAAGCTCCAAGAAGAAAGAATATTATCCCACTCATTTTATGAGGCAAACATTAACCTATTGTCAAAACCAGACAAAGTCATTATAAGAGAAGAAATCTACAGATTCATATCCCTCATGGCATGCATGCAAAAATTCTCAGTGAAATATAAATAAGTCAAAAGCAACAATATAAAAGCAGGATCATAATATATCACAACAAAGTATAGTTTATCTAAGTAATGCATGGCTTATTCAACTTCAAAACTCAACCAATGTAATTCACCATTATATATTAATAAAGTGTAAAAGGAAAACCATATGATCACCTTAATAGACATGTGCATGCATACCCACACATACACATACAAACATCTGGTGAAATTAAATATTCATTCCTGATAAAAATCTCAGCAAACTAGGAATAGAAGGCAATGCCCAAAGCCTGATGAAAGGCACCTAGGGAAAATCTATAGCTAATATCATAGGTAGAATGAAAGATTGAGTGCTTTTTTCCCCTTATATCAGGAATAAGAGAAGAATATTTGCTCTCACCACATCTATTATACAACATAATAGAATTTAGGCATTGTAATCATTTTGAAAAAAAAGTCATTCGAATTAGAAATAAAGAACTAAGACTATCTTTGTTCTCAGATGACATGATCATCTATGTAGAAAATTCCTCTCTACAACAAAATTCCTAAACCGAATGAGTTAATTGAGCAAGACTATAACATATAACTCTAATATTAACAAAGCTAACAATATTTTATTAACAATCTGAAATTGAAAGTTAAAAAATATCATTTATAATAGCATAAAAATAGAAAATGCTTAAAGATAAATCTGGCAAAGATGGTCAACACCTGTAAACTGGAAACTATAAAATACTGTTGAGGTGCACATGGGTGGCTCAGTTGGTTAAGCATCCAACTTCTGGGTTCTGCTCAGGTCACGATCATATGGTCATGGGATTGAGCACTGCATCAGGCTCTGCACTGACAGCACAGAGCCTGCTTGGGATTCTCTCTCTCCCTCTCTCTCTCTGCCCCTTCCCTCTTCACTTTCTCTCTCAATAAATAAACTTTAAAATATGTATATGTTGTTGAAATAAATTAAAGCAACCCCAAATAGACTGTGAAATACACCATGCTTAATATACTTAATATTGTCAAGATGTCAATCATCCCCAACTTTATCTATAGATTTAATATAATTTCAGGTAAAATCCTAGCAGGATTTCTGTAAACATTAAGAAGTTGATTTAAAAAACCATATGGAAATATAAAAGACCTAGAATAGCCAAAAACATTGTAAAAGAATAAACTTGAAGACAAACACTACCTATTTCAAGACTACTACAATGTGGCAGCAAAATCATGATAGGATGGAAGTAGCATAAAGATAGACAAATAGATCAGAGGAATAAAATAGGCCAGGAAAGATTCACAACATATGGAAAACTTATTTTTGTCATAGGTGCAAAGACAATTCAGTGGAAAATGGTTTATTCAACAAATAGTGCTGGAAAAACTGAGTATTAGTATGCACAAAAAAATTGAACTTTAATCCTTATCTTGTAAAACATATGCAAATTAAGGGGCTTAGGTCATCAGATCATGATGTCACTGTTCATGAGTACAGCTCCGTATTGAATTCTCTGCTGTCAGCACAGAGCCTCCTTCAGATCCTCTGCCTCCCTTTCTCTCTGCTCCCCTCTCTGTCCCTCCCTCTTTCTCTCTCTCAAAAATAAATATAAATAAATAAATAAATAAATAAATAAATAAATAAATACAAATTAAAAAAAACTAAAAATATATGAAAATTAAATTCAAGTGGATCATAGATCTAAATGTAAAATATAATATTATAAAACTTATAGAAGAAAATCTATGTGACATTTGTTTAGGCAAATATTCTTAAGATATAAAACCAATAGTACGATCCCAAAAGAAAAATAAAAACTGATCAACTGGCTGTCATCCTAAGTAGAAACTTCTACTTCTTTAACAGTCAGTGTTAAGATACAAAAATGACAAACAGCAGAGTTAGAGAAAATATGTGTCAAATATATATCTACTGGAGGATTTTATTCAGAATATATAAATAACTCTTTAAATTCCGCATTAAGAAAAGCAACAACCCAATTCAAAATGGGCAAATGATTTGAACAGCCACTTCACCAAAGAAGATAAACAACAAATGGCAAACATGTACATGAAAAGATACTCAAGAGTTAGCCATTAACAAAACTCATATTAAACAACAATGGATTTCACTACACATTCATGAGAATAATTAAAATGAAAAAGACTGTACCAAATAACGCTATGGATTTGGAGGAACTGGAACTCTCACACACTACTGATAGGAATGTAAAATGGCACACCACTTTGGAAAATAGTGTGGCAGTTCCTTAAAAAGTTAAACATACACATATTACCTTATGTAGCCATTCCACTCCTATTTATTTACTCAAGGCAGGGGAAATATGTCCGTACAAAGATTGGTGCCCAAATATTCACTGCAACTTTACCTGTAATAGCCCCCAAATGGAAACAATCTCAATGTCCATCACAAGAAAACTGTGTAAGCAAATTATATACACACAGTGGAATACTACTCAGACTTTAAGAGGAATCAACTACTGATTGTAACAACAACATGGTTTAAACTCAAAATTATTTCTGCTGAATGAAAAAAAAAAAAGCCAGACATAGAAAAATACATATTTTTTGATTATTTAAAACTCTAGAGAGTTCAAACTAATTTCTAATAACAGAAAACAGATTAGTAGTCCCTGTAAGGAGATGTAAAAGATGTTTAGTGACATGAGGAAATTTTTTGGGTGATGAATATATTCTGTCTCTTGATGGTAATGATGGTTTCACAGGTGTCAAACACATAAACACATGGTCGAAACTTACCATATTGTACATTTTAAATCTATGCTTTTTTGGTATGTCAATTGTACCTCAATAAAACTGTTACAAAGCAAAAATAATGAATATAATGCTTTTTAAAATGTCTAACAAATACTTAAATATGAACTGTCAATTTCCATAGACTTCTTTTCTGAGATTTGCTGATAATCTTGCATATTGTGGATACCTAAAATGAATACAGAAATTATGCAAGAAGTTTAAGTTCTCCTGCCTAAAGAAATTACTTAAATTAATTTGGGGCAGAGGGATCATTATACTTCTTGAGTTTAGCTCCGCTTATTCATGCATGCCATGTTTATACTATGATGTTAACAATACTGTGTTCATTTTGATCTATGTTCCTTCAAGACAGAAGAGATCCCTCTGCTCAGAACAGAGATAACCCAAATTTGATTCAGAGCCAAATGGTATTGTGTGACCTAATTAAATGGCGGGTATTTCATGAGCTTAGTCTTTTACATCTGGCTGTTATTAGATAGCCCTACTTGGCTACCCCACAAAGCAGCATTTGATCTAAGGGCCAACTCTGCCCCACAATTTGCTAATGTCTCTCACCCTGACTAAATCCACAGGGAGAGGTCGGGCCCAAGAAACCACGAAACAAAGTAGGTAATATCTCTGCAGAAGGATATCTTCTATTTCTATTTCTGTTTGGTTTCTAAGTGCATTTTGCCTTGACTAACTTCAAATATTGATTGTTAGAAAGTGGACTGAAAATGTAATGATTGACTGATCGCAATGTATTACATACAATGAATTTTGAATACCACAGAACTAATTGAATAAATGAACGGAAATATTAATATTGAATTAATAGGAATGATCAGAGTGAATTAAGCACAGCAGGCCAAATTCTGCCCTTGGATATGCATGCACAATTTCCATTGACTTCAATGGGGGTTTTCTTGTGTGTATCCAAGGGCAGAATCCAGCTTAATGAATTTTTTAATTGTTTTTAAATGGTGAATGAATTGGTTAAAGTGCAAAGCACCAGAGATGATTCCAAACATATTGCATATATTCCCGTGTATTTTTTTGTATGCCCGAAATACATGCATATAATCTTATATCTACAATTTACCACAAAAGTCAAAATTTAAAGTTGGAGAAAATAATATGAGAAATAAAATCTTTGCTGTCACGTTTTCTTTGAAAGAGACTAATGCATTACATCGCCGAAGACTTCTCTTTTTGTATATTAAAATGACAATACTTTGATCTATTAATGAACCACTGAAGGAAATGTGAAACTCTGGGGGCCAGCAACTCATCTATGTCCTTTCCAGCATGAGCACCAGTAGATCAAGGTGCTTCCTCCACCACAGAACTTATCACCTTATGTTATAAAATCTTTTGCCAGTGATTATCAATGTCTATGCTTATTACTTGATCTGGAGCAACTGTCACCACAGGTTAGTTTTTAACACTTTTACTACCAAAGCCCTCCTAGATTGAGTCCATGATAGAATCTAAAATATGTTGATCCCCTAATAAATTTAGTCATTTAGACAGACCAATTCTACTTTAAATCATCACACCCACTAGCCTGAGGCAAAGAAAAGCAATGTTTTAGACCTGAAATTTGTAACAATTCATTATAAGACATTATTCCTTAACATAGCATTTTCTTGATAACGAAAAATAATATTTGTGTGAGATAAGCACTAACCCTGCGTAGGAAAAGTGTGTGTTTGAGTGTTTTAGAGATGAGGGTAGAAGAACTCACCTGTGTAAGAAAAATCAGACAAAACAAAACCCAGAATATTATACATTCCTTGACTGGATATATAATTTAAATTAAATTGATCACATTATGTTTGGTTTGCTTTGTTTTCTAATTAATAGGCTTTATTTTTTAGAGCAGCTTTAGATTCACAGCAGAATTGAATGAAAAGTACAGAGAATCCCTACATACTTCTCCCCATATACACATACACACACACACACCCCTCATCCATGTGGTAATTTGTTGTAGGATCAAGCCCTGCATGGAGCTCTGCACTGAGCATGGAGCCTATTTGAGATGCTCTCTCTCTCCCTCTGCCCCTCTCCACTGCTCACACTCTCTCCAAAATAAAAAAAATAAAATAAAATGTCAATGTCAAATATACGGTATTATCTCCACCTTTTCCCACATAATCTTGTAAGAGTTTCACAGTTTGGCATTTTACATTTTGGTGTGTGATCTGTTTTAATTTTGGTAAAGAATGTAAGGTGAATGTCTAGATGATGATGATGATGATGATATTTTATTTATCTTTGCACATGGATATCTAGTTGTTCAGCATGACTTGTTGAGAGAGTATCCTTTCTGCATTGAACTTGCCTTTGCTCTTTAGTCAAATATCAGGAGACAGTGTGGATTTATTTCGGTTTTCTTTATCCTGTTCCACTGATCTGTGTATCTATTCTTTTGACACAACCACATTTTTCTGATTACCGTAGCTTTAGAGTAAGTCTTGAAGCAAATAGTGTGAATCCTCCAACTTTGTTCTTACCCTTCAATATTGTGTTGCCTATTTTGGGTCCTTTGCCTCTTCATATAAACTGTAGAGTCACTTTGTCAGATCACTTTCTTTTCAAAAGACTCTCTTTTTATTCTATTCTCTTTTTATGTTGAGTAAGAAATAAATTTAGGTATATGAATTCTAGAACTATCCTTCATAGAAAAACTTGTAAATAGGATAATAACTACTTAGAGAGACAGAATGACTATGACTTGTTTTTTGGGCTAGATAAATTCTTGGGGTCTTTCAGTAAGAAAGCTTTTGCTGTTTTTGAATATTATTTATATTAGTGATTATAATTTGTATAGTTCAAACTTTGGGGGAGTAAAGTTCTTGGGCTCTGTTCTACAAAAGTTTATAGTCAAAAGAAGGGATTTTGGCAACAAACATCAAAGTATTAAAAAAATACAGTATACCTGGAGCCAAGATAACACTGCATGTTAATTATTCCTGAATAATAATAGGAAAAAGACCTGCGTCTTGAAACAAAGGTGTTCTGAGGGTCTCAAATGAGAAAAAACAATGTAACTGAAATTATATTAAAAACTGTGACATACCTCGAGAAGAAAATCCTTTCAAAATTCAGTATCTATGTCATGAAAACAGTCTAACTAAAATTATACTGTTGATAGCTGGTTGAATCATAGAATTTTAATTCTGGGGTGTGTGTTTTTGTTTTATTGCCTTGTGTTTATTTTGAATTTAAAATTTTGCTTTATAAAAAACATTAAACAGTTCCACTAACATTTAAATTTCCACAGGCAGGAGATGTCTTTGAATGCTACCTGCAGAGCAACAAAACTATTGTTAGTGGGCAATTTGATAGTAACTATGGAAGCAAACTATAGACTACAGAGAAATATTACATCAACCTAGCATTATGATCCTGTTTAATTTTGAAAATATATCATTAACTCACAAATGGTTGCATCTGCAATTATCCATTCCAACAAAATATTATACTTGATTAGAAAGTACAAATGGTGACAGGAGTCAATTTCATACATGGTAGTTTAGAATTCCTTAAATAATAAGCAATGTAACTAAAAAAAATTGCTGCAAGCAAGTCTATAAGTAACTTATAACAAAATCCTGAAAATTTAAGTATAAAGGCACTCTCTCTCTTCACCCCTGCACTTCACCCTTGCTACTTAAAGTGTGGCCCATGGATTGACATCATTATCATCATAACATGTCAGGCCCATCCCAGATCACCTGATTCAGAGTTTTCATTCAAAAAATAAAAAAGAGCAAAAATAAAAATCAAGGGATAGCTACAAACATATAATTTTGAAAAGCACTGCTCTACAATCTTAATAATATACTTAAAAATAAGTGTATTTTGTAGTTAGAGCTGCTCTGCCATTAATTGCCTATGTGACCCTGGATAAATTACTCAATCTGCCTATACTCAATCTCCTCATGAGTCATGCAGGGATAATATCTACTTCCCTAAATTGTTTTGAGGGTAGAATAAATATCATTGTTAAGTGTATCCATATTTCCATTCATGCGATTGTTTGTGAACTACCTCAAGCATTGTGTTTTTCTTTTTGTTTTAAATTTTTTAAGTTATTTGAGAGAGTGGAGAGGGACAGAGACAGTGCTAGAGAGAATCCCAAGCAGGCTCCCCATTGTCAGCACAGAGCCCAACGTGGGTCTTGAACTCATAAACCATGATGTCATGACCTGAGCCAACGTCAAGAGTGGGTTTCTTAACCGGCTGAGCCACCCAGGCACCCCCTTCAAGTAATACATTTTATAGGACTCTACCAAATAACATGTTTCTCATTTCCTCTGCCTATAGGACAATAGCTCTTATCACAAAGGTTACCGAAAAGAAAACATGATATAGAAAATTCTTACTAGCATTAAATGAATACACTGTACGTTTACCGTGGGAATTTCTGAGTATCCTCAATATGCAAGACCTCTTTCAACCTTAGTGTCTTCTATTCCTTCCTTTATTGTATATGGGCTAATCTGGGGTATATTTGTGGCAAGGTTCAGCCTTCACATTCCCCAGGATGTGTCACTTCTCGGGAATAGTCAGAGTTGTTTCTCAGATGTGTCTGAGATAGCTGACTCTCTGTCTACCAGTGCTGAGCCCTGCCTGCACACATTTTCCTTCCCACCTGCAAAGGTGATATGAGCTTTCAATAATAGCAACCACCCAGGCATTGCTGAACTTTGCCATGGTTCATGTAGAATGGGAAGGTATTGTATCCTATGAATATCTGTCTTGTTTGTCTTCTCTCTGGCTTTTAATTTATCCCAAGGGATTAACTTCTCATTAGCATGATCCTTCATGAGGTGCTCTGATCACTCTGGGTTAAATTATCTGTATTTATAGTTCTGTTGCATAATTATAATACCTATCTTAATGTCTGACATATCACTGTCCCTCTATACATATGGTTTTCCTTTCTCAATCTAGGCTGCTATTGGAGATATCTCAGAATAATACTATCACTGTAAACATAACTTAGATATCTTTTTCTTAGTTGTTTATCACAATATTGTTACTGAGACCAAATTGGTATATTTAAACTTATAAATTCTAATTACTAGCACATGATCACTAAAGCTATTGGATTGAAACATCTCCATTTATTTGCTTTTGGGGTCTTGTTCTGGAATTTGAATAGAAGACCCTTTACAGCTTGGCTTTAATGCATTTATTCTCATTCGGACTACAGGGATATTCACTGCACATAATTCAGTAGTGTTTCTCCCTAAAATAGTAAATTTGTCCTTGAGGTCTCATGAGTTTATTCCCACTCAACTTGTCTTAACAAATTGGTTATTGACATGGTGATCAAATAACGACTTTTGAGAGAACGAGTGGATGTGCTAATGATCCCCTGAAGATAACAAACATAAAGCAGACCTGTCTTGGCAATCTTGGATGTGATCACTGTAGATGTCCGTAATTTCATCATTGGAATACTTATGGGCCATTCTTGCTGCACAGTTATTTCAATGATGGAAAAGTCCTTTATCCAGGCAAAAGTATCCTGCAGCTCTGGATACAATCTAAAGAACTATCTTGGGACACTTATAGCCAAAAGCCTAAATATGAGACCATGGAGAGGAGATCTCAATCTAAGAAACCATGCCAAGAGGGTGAAGACCACGGAGACGTGATAGGACAAGAAAGACTGACCAGAATGGTGATACCTGTGCTCAAGAGCAACTGACAAGAGGAAAGCTACTGCAGTACTTAGAAGGTATGAGTGTCTTCGGGAGGAATCAGAGAGACTTTAAGGATATCCATTTACACAAACAGATGCCATCTTTGTATCAATCCTAAATTTATTTTTCACTCATTTTTCTTGATTAAGCAAGAAAATCTCTGTTCTTCACATAGGCAAATAATAACCTATATTGTGGATTATGGACAGATTTCTGACATCACAGAGACATATTGAATATAATTTGGTATTCAGTAGCAAAGAAAAATAAGGTCTGATTGGCAGTATTATTGAATCCTTTCTTTTGGAAGTAAGTATAATGTGCTAAAAAGTCATGACATAAACTACTTTTTTAAAGTGATGTTACATATTTTAAAGATGCCCCTGGTAGGATTCTTTATGTGCTTGTGCTTTAGAATGAACTGGAGCTGAGCAGATAGATAAACAGGATGGCTGAGCTGGGAACACCTTTCTCAGCTGCCCTGCCATTTTTTCAGGCCGGCAAAGCCCCTAGGAAAATACTTAAAGTTAGGGAAGAAACATTTGTAAGTTTAAAGTTTAGTAAGGAGGAAAGAGAGAATTTATTTTGCTTGTTCAAAAGTGCAAATTCTAGTGTTTTGGGGCATCAAGGGTGCAGAAAAGCAAATGTAATTGTTCAGTAAATTAGCCCTTGGGTTTTTCATTCAAACCTAAGCATTGCAACCAGATCAGAAATTTCGACAGTGTTGCATCTCTATGACTTTCTCTGTGAAATCTAATGCTCTGTCTCGTAGACATAATATAAAACACTCTGTAGGTCTGCATTATGTAACCTCCAACCATATAATTCCAGACTTGGTTCAAAATCTAAAATATTCCTTGGACAAAATGTAAAGAAATAATAATAGTATTAAATTTGAAGTCACTCACATTTAAATATATGAGAGCTTTACCTTAAAAGCTGAATATTTTTGACTATCTGCTTTAAATAATAACTAATCTGGACCAGCTTAATACAGTTTTTGATAATGTTTTGCTTCATATTCAATTTTGGAAGTCTCTGGTTTTGCATATTTTTTGAATTTTGTTCTTTTGATATTAAATAAAATTTTAGAGAAACGAATTTACCCAACTTAGCAAGGCAAATATTGAGTTTGTTATAAAATCGATGCCATTTGTCAGGCTTCCTCATTAAATATGCTACAGTATGTATGATTTTATTAACCCACCACTAAAATCATACTTTATATGATCAAACCCTCCCTGACTTGTGAATTCTCTCAAGGATTCAGAATTATGTTTGATATAAAGAATTAAGAAAAACATCTCTGATTTTGAAATTTAACTCCCTCTTGGAACAGAATACCGGTTGTACTGATTAGCTCTATGTGTACCGAACTTAACTAGCTCTCTAAAGACAAAAACTTCTTAGGAAATTGTTCCCATTTCAATGAGAGACAAAAGATCTTTTTCTGAAAGTTCATGGACTCTAAAAAGCTTGGCTCCATTTTGATTCTAAAAAGAAATAAATTTAAATATGATATTAATGACAGTTATTATATTCAAACCGGTTGCCTTTTCAGAGTTGTATGCTTAGTTAGATGTTGTTACTAGAGACAATTATGAAGTTTTTTTTGTGCATCAGTAATGTTAATCTCATATTAGCAGAAATAACGTAGTAGGTCAGAGATGTGAAGTGACTTTCAGAAGCCTCAACATAGACTAGGCTATGTTCTGCAGCAGGAAGAACACATTTCTTATGACAATGTGCACTATTTTTAGAAGGATGAAACCTAAGATCTTATATTACACAAACAAACAAGAGCACCAACAACAAAATCTACAGTTCTGTTCGGGCTAACTTTTTATTAAGACCTTTCAAAGTACCTCAATGTGTCATACTCACTCTTTCTCCTCTGTCCTCTATTCACTTTTAAAATTCCGACAAAATTTCATATCATGTCGTTAATATATGGCAACATTTACATTTTGCCCGCTAATAGAGATTTCACCAAAGAGAAATTTGATCCTTATTCTCCTTTAAGAAAATAAATAAAATGTTTTGGTAATGGGTATTTGGGTCAGGAAGTTCCTTAACATTTTCAGGAATAAAATGTGTTTATTAGTACTTCAAAGGCAAATACGCTCTACTATAGGCATGTTAATTCGCTGGTTTAATTTAAGCGTACAGAGTTTGGAATTATGTGAACTTGGGTTAGAATCTCAGCTGTACCATGTATGATCTCTGAGACCATAAAAATAAGTGGTCATTCTAATGGGAGAGACAGGAATGAATGCCAAGAAGATAAAGACCTGGGAGACTTAAATAAGAAATTTTGATGATGGTAGTGATAGGTGTTGGCAAGAGTACCTGATGAGAGGAAAGTTACTATGCTACTTACAGGATGTAAGTATTTAGGAAAGTTACTTATTGTCTCTGAATCTTGTTGCCTATCTATAAAATAAGAATAGTAATACCAAATGTATGGAGTATATAAAGCTCTAAGTTCAGTGCTAAGAACAGAGAACCACCCCCCCACCCTTAAAGAAGTTTTTTGCTCTTCTTCTCTCCTCCTCCTCTTTCTTCTTCATTACATGCATTTAGAATTAGCATTTACTTTTAGATATTTAATCTCTAATATCAAACCTAAAAATTATTACATTGTTCCAATTCTGAATTTTAAATAGCATATTTTTAAATAGCATATTATTCCCATATTGCATATAATCAACAATAGTGTTTTAAAATGATTTACAACAGTGTTAAATATTACTGCCTTGTCGTGAATCAAACATTTCTATAGGGTCTTCAGACCTCACGATAAGAAAGAGAAGTTTGTTAGGCCTAATGTTTAGAACCTAGTACCAGTAGAGTCAAAGTCACGGATTTTTCTATTGCACTTTATGTAGGTCACAACTTTCTTTAAGATGACACACCTAACACTCTGGCGAACCCCACATTTGAAACCAAGCAAGAGGGTATATATAGTTTGTATACATTCATCATCATCCCTATGAAGAGTGATCAATACTAAAAATAATCCACTTAAATAATGGGCAGAGGATCTAAACGGGCATTTTGCCAAAGAACACATACAGATGGGCAACAGACAATATGAAAAGATGCTCAACATCACTAATCATCAGAGAACCAAGAATCAATACCACAGTGAGATAAGCACCTCACACCTATCAGAATAGCCTGTATCAAAAATAAGTGTTGGTATCAAATAACAAGTGTTGGTGAGGATGTGGAGAAAAAGGAAACCCTGTGTGCTGTTGGTGGGAATGTAAATTGGATAACAACTGTGGGAAATAGTATGGAGGTTCCTCTAAAAATTAAACATAAAAATGCCATGCAATCCAGTAGTTCCACTGCTGTGTATTTATCCCCCCCCACCACCACCACCACCAAAAAAAGAAAGCTCTAATTGGAAAAGATACATGCACCAATGTGTTCACCGAAGTATTATTACAGTAGCCAAGATAAAAGCCACATAACTGTCCATCAACAGATGAATGGAGAGGTGCTTAGGTGGCTCAGCTGGTTAAGCCTCAGCCTTAGGCTCAGGTCATGATCTTACGGCTCATGAGTTCAAGCCCTGCATTGGGCTCCGTGCTGACAGGGAGGACCCTGCTTGGGATTCTCTCCCTCTCCTTCTCTCTCCGCTCCTCCTCCATGTGTGTGATTTCTCTCTTTCTCAAAATAAATGAACTTAAAAAAATGGGTGAATGGATAAGATGTAGCATAAATATTCACATGCACACACAATGGAATATTCTGAGCCATAAAAAAGAATGAGATCTTACCATTTGTGACAACAGGGATGGACCTAAAGGATAGTATGCTAAGTGAACTAAGTCGGAGAATGACAAATACAGTATGGTTTCACTTTTACAGGGGATCTATAAAACGCATGAAGAAAGAAACCAAGAAAAGCAGAAACATAAATACAGAGAAATGGTGGTTGCCAGAGGTCAGTGGGTGAAAGAATATGCAGAAAGAAGTGAAAGGGAGTGGGAGATACAGGCTTCCAGCTATGGAACGAATTAGTCACGGGATCAAAGGTACAGCATAGGGAATATAGTCAATGGTATTGCAATAGCGGTGCATGGTGACAGATGGTAGCTACACTTCTGCTGAGGACAGCATAACATATATGGCTGCCAAATCACTATGTTCAATACACCTGAAACTAATGGAATATTGTGCACCACGGTCGTCCAACAAAAAACAAACAGAAAACAGTGATTAAGAAGCATCCTCATAAGGATCCACACGCACCTTAAGGACAAATAATATCTTTTCCATTTATCTTCTGTTTGTCTTTTCTTTAATATGAAAACTTTTTTGAGGGATAGTTTTAGACGGACAGAAAAGTTATAAACATTGTACAGAGAATTCCCAAGTGTCTCGTACCCCTATTGTTAACATCTTACTATGGAGTACATTTGTCAGAATTATTAAGCCAACCATTGCTATGTTACTATTAACTAAACTGCATGCTTTATTTGTATTTCACTAGTTTTTTCCATGTCATTATTCTATTTCAAGATACCATGCAGAACACTACATTACATTGAGTGTTTATCTCTCCATAGTCTCCTTTGGTCTGCATCACAGACTTCGCTTGTTTCTGATGACCTTGACAAATCTTGAGGAGTACCGATCAGATAATTAGTAGAATATCTCTTAATTTTGTTTTTCCTAATAATTTTCTCATGGTTACTCTAGGGTTATCGGTTTGGGGAGGTCTTCTGTTTGCTTTTATGTTCTGATTGTATTTTGTCTGGCCGAGAGTTCAAAAAAAAAAAAAAAAAAAGCTTTTCCATCTGAGGCAATGTTTAGAATCATCCTGCTTTATTTAGCTCTCCTTGTTCAATTTTACTTAGTGATTGAGATGAAAGCTATTCAGATAACTACCAAAGGAGATGAGATGATGCTAGCAAATAACCGTGGAAAACAGGAGAAAATATTTTAGCCTATTTCTCTGAATATGTAAAATCCCTCCCCAAGTATATTTCCCTGAATCTTCTTTGACACCAAAGACAACTGCTCACCACGTATCATTCTTCAGCATGTTTATTTCATTTTGTATATGAAAAGGTCAACCTGAAAATATACATCAAACCTGAACGAAAACATCCTCTTTTCCTCTGCAACATACCGGTGCTTGAAGTTTGCTCTTCCCGCATTATTTGTTTAATAGAAATATTTTCCATACCACCTGGTTCTGGCAGAAAGTCAAAATTTGCATTTATATGAGGTAGTTTATCAAATATAACATACAGAAGTCTGTTAAGTACACATTGCATTTTGTTTGTGAGAAAATCTGTTTGTATTTAATGTAGTTTTTAAATTAACCTTAATGAAAGCTTCTGAAAATTGTTGTTCTAAGCATTTGAAATATGCAACAAGAACTGGTGGAAGACATAAACATGTTTTCCATTATATGTTATCAGATAGCCCAAAATTACTACAAAGAAGAATGTGGGACTATGTTAAATTAGAAAGATAAGCAAGCATTTAGTTAAAAGCAAAGGTCTTTAGAAGAGGAAAGCATCTAACGCAGTTAACCCCAAACATCTTACAACAATCTTCTGTCAGAGGTATTTTTACATTTTTAAGTCAGAATGTTACTTACTACATCCAGAAATGAAAATTATTTGCATCAAACCTTAACATTTCATTTCTCTTAATCTAAGATTTGCTAAATACAGACTCACCCAAGGTTTTCTCAAGTGCTTCAAAAGGTGATTGGAACAAGACCCTATCTGGCCGTGTCTCTCCAGACAATAGTTTTGGTCTCTTCTCATTTTTCCACTGCCCTTTCATTCCCTACATTATTGTTCTTAATATCTTTTTAAATTTCAACCTATCTCAGTAGTTTTCACATGGAAGATTCCCCAGTAGGGGATACTGGATTAATGTCCATTTCTAGTAGACCGTGTTATCAGTTGAGGCCAACTCAAGTGTCTTTAGACCTTAGACGATCTATTTACTCGTGTAAAGGCAGCTTCACAAGTGCTAACGTGAACAGGAGAACACAGAACGTGACTTCAAAGAAGGGATCCCCACTTGTTCCCATGCCATCTTTGTCATGTAAAAGGAAAATACTCAGCATTTTCAGATAGCAGATATTTAAAAAAAAAATTAAAACTAGATGTCCAGATACTTGTTTAAATCACATGATATTTAAATGCTGGAAACTAGCTTTCAAGTATTTTAAAATATGGCTGATGCCACTTTGCAACCTGTGTTACAAAGTACAATAAATAAATGTTAATGATCTCCAAATTCAAGCAAAAGCTAGGGAAATGACTATTTCCTTTTAGCATATATTTTAATCCTTTGGGCGGAAAGCCAGGGGATATTTAGAAATTAATCAGATATTATTCACAAGTATTGCTCTTCAATGCTTACAGCATTTGACAAAGTCTAGGTTATGGTCCTTAATCCTAGATTTGCTTTACCTTTGATCACAAATTTCTTTGAAGCCACCGCAGTTTTGTTTTGATAGTTTAAAAAAAAAATCCTAACAAAGTTTTTTATGCAATAAATTCCACCTTTGGTTACATTATTTATCAGTTCCAGTTTCCTACCTGTCTCATCTCCTAAACTTAAATTTGTCTATTCATAGTTTTATCATATGGAGCCCCATCTAAAGTATTTAATTTACTAAAACTATACATAGAGGGCTTGATCATTCATATATTTCTCCTTTGACATTTGTACAAGGCACATGTTGCTCTAAACCATCATATGTAGCAGTCCCCTCTTGAATTATCTTCCAGGGGGCTTTGGTTGAGATAAAGAGAGGTATTACATGAAACTGTAAATTTTTATGCTAAGATAAAAAAAAAAAGCGGTGTACACCTTATTTATTCCTTATAGTCACAATGCGGGAAAGTTTTCTACGAATTTTACTTCCCCTTCCATCTTAATCAGGCCCCTCTGACAAGTTAGAAAGAAATTCCTAGAACTGGATGTGAATCATACGCCTCTTCCCTCCTCAACCCCAGCCAGCTTAAAACAATCCTATGAGGGATGAGCTTTGAGCTCTTTGCCATCTTATCATGTCTCCAAATTCTTCCATGTAGCAAAGTCAGCATCTTTAACATAAGAATGATTTCATACCCAGATTGTTATTATTTCTAGAATGTATTTGAAGTGTGATTTAATGTGTTTGAAGGCGATGTTAAAAGGATAAAAGGAGTTGTTTAGTGGAGATTTAAGAGTGAATTTTTAATGTAAATAATTTTTGTCTTTTTACCCTAAATTACATTCACCAGGAACTCAATCTCGAATATAATGCAGAACTTCTCGCACGACACAGCAGGTCTAAGAAAAATTTGACCTTTGTGCACATGCAAATGTGTGGTTTTGTCTATTTTTAAGATGGCCCAGGGAACACATGTTCATGTATTATTATGGAACTTACAGTATCACAAAACTCATTCAAATAACTTCAGAAATTCCAGCACGTTTTTTTTAGAACAATCTCAGATAGAAAATGCTTATTCTGTGTGTACAGTTATGATTTTTATGACAAGAGTCATGTTTGGCAAATAAAGTGGATAAACTTAAATTAGGCCATTCACTGGATTATGACATACAAGATTAAAATCCAGTTTCTCTATTTAATAAACATCCATAAATGCCTATAATATGAAAAGAGGACCATACAAAATGGCTTATCGTAAGAGGTATATAGGTTCCCTGTTTTGAAGGGGATTCATTAGTTGTATTGTTTTTAGTCATTCTAATATAATTCATGAGATATTGCTAATACTAAAGCCATTAAGCCAACATATTAATTTATATGGCTATTTTCTACATATACTAGTGGCACCTTGGCTAATAAAGAATTTTATGGACTGAAATGTATTTTTTTGAAATATATTTTAAAGTCATAAAAAGTTTAGCATCAGATAAAATTTGAGTTTGTTATTAATCTTATCAATATTTAAGGTTTGTGCTCTATGAACTATCTGCATTAGAATCACTTACCAATTCTTGTTAAAAACATAAACGCTTGTGCACCAGGCTGGAATTCACATTCTTGCCATCACCACATAATTTTCTTACACAGAAAGAATTGAGAACTATTGGTTGCTATATCAAGATATTATTATGATAAGTTCATCACCTCTCCAATGGGCTCAGGAATCCTTCATAGCAAGGTAGAATCTCATCATTAGCTTATTTGTTGTATTGAGATGTTCCTCTTTGCTAAAAATTATATTATAGCCACTAGATTTGATACATTTCTATTTTTTGTGAAGCACCTATTTATATCATTTAGTGAATTGTGTGTGTGTGTGTGTGTGTTTAAATGTATGTTTAAGTTTAGAATCTCTTTCATACTCCCTATATTTCCAAAAAAATAATGTCAAGGGGTTTGATATGCTATAAATGATTAAAAAATTAATCATTACGATTTTGGCAGTTCATGCCTTCACTCTATACTTTCAAGAAAAAACATATTGTGCTTTCGCTTCTCTGGTTTTTGATCCAGTGTTTGATCTAGTTTGATGGGGGCTTCAAGAATGTCCCTAACCCTCATCTCAAGTCTAATTATAACAAAGATAAAACCAGTGCATTTCCATCTTCATATACGAATTTTCATAAAATGGAGGAGTTAATATTTCCATACTTGACCTTTTCTCATTACAAAGAGAAATGCAAATAATTTAATAACATTATTTGCTTATACCCCTTAAGGTTCAAACTAGTTATTATATAGGAACAGCTAGGTCTAATCTGCTTCAGAAGAAACATACTCTGTTAGTGTACAATAGCTAATATCAGATCACTAATAGATTTAACCTTGTAAGTTCATAGATATTTAAAAGTGTGATGGTTTGAAGGTCAACTTGTCTGTCTTACTGTAAAAGAAAGGCAAAGAAATGAATAAAAATTAGAAAGAATTAATTCTTCAAAAAGTTTTTACAAATCAAAACCCCACAGTTTCTCACTGAGAACAAAAGAAGCATATTAAACACCAAAGTTTATCAAGACAAATTAGGTCCCAGTTTCAAATTTTCTTTAATCTTTTGCATCTGAACAGTTTTTTTTTGCCTCATGCTGTTTTCCCTAGTTAAATGTTAAAATGAATTCTAGCCAATACCATTGACTTCCTCCCTTAAAAATATTGAGACACATAATAAAAAATTAATTACTTCCCCTAATTTCCGTGTGATTCTTTAAAAAGATGTAAAATTCATTTAAAGTAAGTGGTGACTTTGTCTTTGAAGATCACGACAATTAACATGGATCAAAGCTTAGGTTCTGTAACGATGATAGCTTATTAGCATAATGAAATTAACTTAGAGACAAGAATCTTTAATAGGTACAACAAAAACGCTTTAATAATACTTGAAGAAAATTATGTATTTGCTAGAAGTACAACAGTTTCAGATTTTCTATCCAATTAATAAGTTGTTAATTAACTCCTTTCCCAAACAATGCGCAGTTTCAGTTAACATCTGCCCATGGAATATTCTGTCTATTGCGCTTCATTTTTTTTGGACGGATATTGCAGTTTTGCCCACGATACTTTGTATCTCTTTTTATTAAGGAAATTCAAGTTTACTCCTCTATACTGTAGATCCAATAGTTTCATCGTGAAAATAAAAGAAGGCTTAATCGCATACCTTGGGAGGGGAATG
The DNA here is from genome assembly GCF_014898765.1 of Herpailurus yagouaroundi. Lineage (NCBI taxonomy): Eukaryota > Metazoa > Chordata > Mammalia > Carnivora > Felidae > Herpailurus > Herpailurus yagouaroundi. The sequence goes on along the minus strand of NW_024412395.1, from coordinate 28,285,448 downwards.
AAGATGTCCAATACGTGATTACATCATGTTTGGCAGCTCACAATTCAGGTTTCCGCATTTCAAGGGCAAATTGTTTTTGGACAGCTTGAGGGTGTCTATAAGATTTGACCCACTGTTTCAATCCAGGAAGAAAAAACTTACTTATTAAAAATAATACTGATAATTTCGGTCTAAGTGGATGTTGGAAAACGCTTGGATGTGAGGATAAGTAAAAGAATGCTTTATTTCCTGTATCGAGTCTGTAAAATTGTGCTTTATCCAAGTGCTGTTAAAAATGTATTTTGTCAGGGGCACCTGGGTGGCTCAGTCAGTTGAGCAACTGACTCTTGGTTTCGGCTCAGGTCATGATCCCAGGGTTGTGGGATCGAGCCCAGCATAGGGCTCTGTGCTGAGCATGGAACCTGCTTAAGATTCTGTCTCTCTGACTCTCTCACTCATGCTCTTGCTCTCTCTCTAAAAAAGAAAAATGCATTTTGTCATTTATTTTGCCATTCGTTTCTTAAACCAGTATTTAGTGGACACCAATATTTATTGACTGTGCCATGCACCGGGAGTCTCTGAACATTCAAAAGAAGAGGGATAATGTTGTTGTAGGTGTTGTTTTCACTGCTGTTGGTGTTCCTTTTTCAGTTGACATATTTTCTCTTTGTCCACATAGCAGAAATGGGTGCTCTGTTCAGGTCCTTTTCTCTGTTACACATGACTTGGACACTAACTTTCTGACTGACACAGGCATAATCCAAACACAACATTTAAAAAAAATCAACACAAGAATGATTTTTTAAATATTAAAATCTAACAAGGAATGTCTCCCTATTGTACTCCCTCCATCCCTCCTCCAAAACTCTCTTCCTCTTCTGTATCCATATAGAAAATCTGGGTCTTTTCCAGCTCATAGATGGTGGGAATATTCTAAGTATTTTCTTCTCTGGATCCAGAAATGAGAGAATAGCTTCTGATCCCAAATTTTTCTGCTGTTCCCAATCCATATCATCAGTTCTTCATTCCCTGGGAAATATGAGGTCCCCTGGTTGCCTCTTTTATCACCTGATCACCTACCTGCCTGCCCCTGCCCACACAGTTGTACTATAAGCTTCTTTCCTATCAGATAAGGGCCAAAACAGAAAGCATAGAAATAGGGCTCACAGGAGACATACAGAGAGAAATAGAGGAGAGTAGGAATATTATGAAGGTCAGTGATGCAATGGAAACATAATTCTGTGATGCTTTCAACTCTTGCCCCAGGATAAATTATGGTTTGAGTGAATTCTGACAAATCAGCACATGAAACCTGTTTCTTTTTCTTTTATTTTCTAATCTTACTCCCTACTTGAGCCCTAAGAATATTTTGTAACTTTATGTTAAAACTTACAAATTTTATCTTGTATATATGGCTATTTTGGGATGGGTCTTATCACATTACTCAACTATCCTTGAAGCCCCATTATTATTATTATTATTATTATTATTATTATTATTATTTTAATTCAAAAAGCATCTTGGGTCCTAAACTATAGCACAATTTAATGGCGTTTTGAGAAATAACCTGACTTCTCCCTTCTTTCTATCCTCCACTCTCACACAAGTAACTACAATTGGTCAAAACTTAACTAAAAGTTCAATGGACAAGAGATCTTGGGAGGTATAGTTTGCAGGGGTCAGCCACTCTGATTACAGGACAGAGTAGGAGAAAGCACAAAATGGATATAAGAATGACTGACATAATTTTGCAAATAATAGTTTCTTAATAACCACAGATATTAGATATAAGAGAATATTACTGAAATAGAATCCTCATGGATTTTCTTACCATCTGTTTAGTACTCTAAAGAATACCTCCACTCAGCTTGAGCATAGGGATGCCTTCGTTAAACGCATATCAGATTATATCATCCCTCTCATTCTGACAACCTTCAATTCCTTCTCATGCTTTATAATATAAATCCTAGTTTATACAGTTGATCATACGGACCTCTGTGCTTTGTGGCCCTTTCACCTCTAGCACCCCCTTCTGGCCACCAAAATATACCCCCTGGCCCAACCTAAACTAACCACTTGTAATATTGGATTGTTTCCACCTTTTGCATACATGATTTTAGAATACTTGAAATGTCCATAACCTCTCCCAACCCACGGCCAACACAGCCATTACCAATTTTTTTTGGTCCCTATTAGAATAACTTTTACAGTTCTTCAAAACTTCATTTAATCTTTATGTTCCTGGTATGAGCCTTTTTGTGTTCCTCTTGAACTCTAGGTATACCCCCACCAATACATTTCACTAGAGCAATTTTTTATATTTGATATCCAGTATCCCATGCAGGATTTTAAGTACATGAAAGTGAAGGACTATACCTTCCTAATTTTGAACCACTAATGCTCATCACATAGCTGGAAAACGATAAAAGATTGTTGAATTACTAAATGAATGAATGAGTCATCTCTTCTTTGACCACATTAGGTAAGTATATTCACTTTACACATCCCATAGCTATAAAGACACTCAACAAAGGAAGCAAAATCCCATTCTGTTTCCTTTAACATAAATGGAAACTGTTCCTTAAAGATATTTTAAACAGTAATTAAAATATCTTACAATGGTCTACTCTAAATAAAAATAGACTTAGTTCATTTCCTTTTTATTGAGGATCTGTTCTAAAGTAATCCTTTCCTTCTCTACATGAGTGTTGCTACTCTTTACCGTCTAAGGGTTTACACAACTCTGTCCTGGATTTGAATTTCCCTTGATGACCCTGTTCCTTTAATGTTGCTGTTCTTGTTTTCAGAATAATTTATGTTTCACACTTAATTTGCATGTTTTTTTCTAACTTCATAAGTTTGAACAAGAGTATAGTTTTCTCGTCTCATATGACAACTCAGCAGGATAACATACTGTACAAAATATGTTCTGTTTTATTTTGTTTCTTCCCTGATCAAGTGCAAAAGATATTTGCCCCTGGTAACTATCTTTTTTTTTAATTATATATTACTCAACTAATAGCAAGGGAATCCCTAGGGAAGAAGGTAGCAGAGGAAAAGAAGGAAGGAAGGGAGGCGGAGAGGAAAGGGAAAGATAGGGGAAGGCCAAAACAAATCATGTCTCTTCCCATTTGTGTTTACTTACCATTTTTTGACCATAAAAATCCTTCACAGCAATACCTTTAACAATGTTACCGCTAAGCTGAAGAAATTAATTAAAATCAGGATCCCTGGGAGGATAGATATACAATAGATTTGTCCAAGGGCTGATACAGTGAGAAAACTCAGGGTATATTAAAGTCTTAGCCTCTAGATGACCAATGATATTGTAAAAGGCTATCAGGAAAAGTAGAGGGCATTCAATTTGTGTGACTGACACAATTTGAGCCAGAGTCTGAATTATATATTAATCCAAAGATGGATCACTTCAGCTGTTTTAAAATATTCTATGAAAAGTTGACAATCATTTCTGATATCTCTATTTGCTTTGGCATGGCATAAATTGTGTACATATGTATGTATTATTTTAATGGAAGATTTTCAAATATATGCAAAAGTATAAAAGGATGATATAATAATCTTTTATATATCCATCCTCCAAACTCAACAACTACCAACTATTGGTCAACAGACTCAATACATCCCAATTCTCCCACTTTTGTTGTTGTCATTGATAGTGTTACATAACTGGAATGTTTTAAAGCAAATTGCAGACATATAATTTTACCCACAAGTTCAATATAAATTTCTAAAAGGTAGGGACCATTTTAAACACAACCACAATACCCTCAAATGTTTAAACATGAAACAATGACTTCTTAATGTTATCATCTAGTCACACTTAATTTTCTCTGCACTTTCTTAGATGGTGTGTTCAAATCAGAATACAGTCAAGGAAACTGGTTTGTTTTTCCTGTTGAATTTCTCTTATTTGTAATGTGTGTGATTTCCATATATTGTCATTTAAGCTCTTTTTCATCTCTGAGTTTCCTATAAACAGGTGGGTAGAGTTAGGAATTTAAATGGAGTCATTTTAGTATTTTTGGTGGCATTTGTGAGGCAACAGCATCTCATGGCTGGTGCTGTGTGTTCCCTATCATACCATGGCAGGATCCACTTAATATCCAGTGGTCCATTTGTGCCATTTTTATTTTTTTGTTTAGTGACAAATGATATTCAGTGAAGACTTATCAGTAGACTCCGGTGCTGTCAGCCTAGTATATCCATTATACGTCCATTACAAAATTCCCCATCACAATATTCATGCAAGTCTTGGTATAAGTATCACATACGTAATTATTTTGTTGGAGGTTGCAAAAAGTGATTTTAAAAATTCTTTCTTTCCTTGTGAATTTTTTTCCTCTTATGCTAAAAATCTTGGTTTCTTTGAAACACACACTGGGGTAAATGGGAAGGACACAATGGGCATCCACATTGGGCTTAGAAAAAAACATTTGATTGTGTTTTTCTTTATGTTATATACCTGTGATAAGAACAAATTCAAAGTATTTGGTGATGCGTTACAAATTAAAGTTTTTAAACTTTTGGAAAAAATCTTGTAAAATATTTATGAAAAGTTGAACTTGCTTCTATAACTTTAATCAAACTTTTTTGGAGTTGAAGAAAATGTAGATACATAAGAAACTATAAGCAATAATACATAGAGATTTCATGTTCCCTTTACTCAATGGTATCATCTCACAAAACTATGGTATCATCTTGCAAGAGTATAGTACCATATCACTACCAGGATATTGACACTGATACAGTCAAGATACAGGCATTTCTATCACTACAAGAATTACTCATGCTTCTCTTTATAGTTTCCATCCCCTCATTCTTACACTGTGAAAACCACTAGTATGTTCTCTAGTTATACAATATTGTCTTTTCAAGAACATCATATAAACGCAATAATTCAGTATGTAAGCAGAATCATCTTTTTTCCACTCAGTGTAATTCTCTGAGATTCACTGAAGTTATTCCATGTGTCAACAGTTCATTCATTTTTAACTGATAAGGAGTAGTCCACATACATCAGATTATTTAAATATTCCTCTACTGAAGGACCTCTTGGTTGCTTCCAGTATTTGGCCATCATGAATAAAGATGATAGGAACAGTTGTATAGAGGTTTTTGTGTGAATACAAGTTTTTATTTCTCTGGGATAAATGCCCATAAGTGCAATTAATGGTTGCGCAGTGCTCGCATGTTAAATTTCCTTAAGAAACTACCAAACTCTTTATAGAGTGGCTGTACATTTTACATTCCCACCAACAATGTGTGAGTGATTCAATTTATCCTCATCTTCATAAGCATTTATTTCATCACTATTTTTTATTTTAGTCATTCTGATAGGTGTGTAGTGATATCTTGTCCTTTTAATTTGCATTTTCCTAATGGCTAATGATGCTGAAGATTACTGAACACATTTACTTTTTGCTATCTCTATGTACTTTTCAGTGAAATGTTTGATCTTTTGCCTATTATCATTTTTTAAAAATATATTTGAGAGAGAGAGAGACAGCATGAGAGGGGAAGAGTGGCAGAGGAAAGGCGAGAGGGACAGAGAGAAAAAAATGAATCTCAAGTAGGCTCCACACTTAGTGCAGAGCTAATGCAGGGCTTGATTTCATGACCCTGGGATCATGACATGAGCTGAAATCAAGAGTTAGACGCTTAACTGGCTGAACCACCCAGACACCCCCCTTTTGCCTATTTTCTAATTGGATTGTTTATTTTTTTTACTACTGAATTTTGAGAATTCTTTACATGTTCTAGATATTACTCTTTTGTAAGAAATGTGGTTTTCTAGTATTTTTTCCAAGTCTGTACCTTTTTATCCTTTCAAAACTATCTTTTGCAGAGCAAAAGTTTTAATTTTGATCATATGTAATTAATTCATTTTCCCTTCTCTAAATCATGATTTTAGATTGCAACTATTTTCTCCTATATTTTTTCTAAAAGTTTTATAATTTTGTGTTTTACATTTAAGTCCATGATGCATTTTGAGATTTTTAAAAATTTTTTCTTATGTTTATTTATTTTTGAGAGAGGGAGGGAAAGAGAAAAAGAGAGGGGGAGAGAGAGAGAGAGAGAGAGAGAGAGAGAGAGAGAGAACAAACCTGAGTGGAGGAGGGGCAGAGAGAGAGGGAGAGACAGAATCCAAAGCAGGCTCCAGGCTCTGAGTATCAGCCCAGAGCCTGACGCGGGGCTCGAACTCACGAACCATAAGATCATGACCTGAGCCAAAGTCAGATGCTTAACTGACTGACCCACCCAGGCACCCCAAGATAATTTTTATATAAGATGTGAGGTTTAAGTCAAGGTTATATTTTTGTCTGTGGATGTCCAATTAGTCTAGCATCTTTTGTTAAAAAAAAGTCTATCTTTCCTCCATTGAATTGCTTTATAAAAAATCAGTTGAACATATTTATGTAGCTCTTTATTGCTACATAAATTGATTTATGTATATCTTTACCTATGCTACACAGTCTTCAATACTTTTGCTATATAGTAAGTTTTGAAACTTTGGGTAGGCTGATTCCTCTTTTTTTATTCTTTTTTTTTTTTTAATTTATGTTAACTATGGTAGTTCCTTTGCCTTTTCATATAACTTTTACAATAATCTGCTCTTTGTCCACAAAACAATTTTGTTGGTTTTTTAAAAAGAAATGCATTTAACCTATATGTCAATTTAAGGACAAATGAAAGTTTTCTCTGTTCCTGTTATGGAATAATTTATATATAGAGAAATTTATATATATATATATATATAAATTATGGAATATATATATATATATAAATTATGAAATATTTATATATATAAATTATGGAATAATTTATATATATAAATTATTCAATAATTTATATATATAAATTATGGAATAATTTATATATAAAGTATATATATATTTATATATATAATTATGGAATAATTTATATAGAGAGAAATATTTATTCTTTTAAGCCCTGAAAACTCCCTATTGTAATACCACCTGGACCTGAAGCCTTTTTGTAGCAGTTCTCTGACAACGTTAAATATTTGTTTTCATGACTTGAAAAAAAAAAAAAAGGACAATTGAAATCTTTACTATGTTGAGTCTTCCAAACCTTGACCAGAATTTATCTCTTTATTTAGATCTTCTTTATTTCACCAGCATGTCGTATTTTTCAGCATGTGAGTCCTGTACATATTTTTTTTTAGGTTCACACCTAATTGTTTCTCCCTTTTTAAACAATTTTAAGTAGGATTGCACTTTTCATCTTTTTTCTATGTTTATCATTAGCACATAGAAAGACAATTGGTTTTTGGATATTGTATCTTGAAAACTTGCTGAACTCAGTTATTTTCCAGTTTTCGGGAGAATCCTTGGGATTTTCGCACGGACAATCACATCATCTGCACATAGCAAGTGTTGTATTGCTTCCTTTGTAATCTTTATGACATTTATGTCCTTTGCTAATCTTATTGCACTGGCTAGGACTTTCAGAACCAAGTTGAATACATAAGAGCAGATACCTTTGCCTCCTTAGTCGTAGGGGAAAGCATTCAAATTCGTCACCATTAAGCATTGGCTGTAGGTTTTTTATAGATGCTCTTTATCAAGTTGAGGAAGTTTCCCTCTTCTCTCATTTTTCTAAGAGTTTTTGTTATGAATGATGTTGAACTTTGGTAAATGCATTTTCTGTACCAATTGATATCATATGGTTTTTCTTCTTTAGCTTGTTAATGTGGTAGGTCATATAATAGTTTTTGAGGACCAATCTTGCATTGCTGTAATAAACCCCACTTGGCCATGGCATACAATTCTATATATATTACCTAATTCTATTTGCTAATATGTTACAGATTTTTGGGTCTAATTTCATGAGGGATATCGGACTGTGGTTTTCTTTTTCTTTACTGTCTGTATATAGTTTTAGTATCAGTGTAGTATCCACTCCATAAAGTGAATTTGGATATAGTTCCTGGTCTTCTCTTTTCTGGAAGAGATTGTGTACAATTAGTCTTAAATCTCTCTTAAAAGTGCGGTGGAATTTCCGAGTAAAATGATTTGGACCTGGCTATTTCTTTCATGAGTTTTTCAATGATGAAGGCAGTTTTCCTAACAGTTGCAGGACCACGGGCCTCTTTCCGTCTCTGGCTACGGAGTGAGAGGAGCTGCTGCCGTGACTGCCCACCCGCAACGGAAGGTGGTGCAAAACTGCTCCAACGTCCTGCCCCTGTCACAGAAACAAGCAGCGTACACCGCCAAGTGCCATAGGCTGAACTTGTAACTCCTTCTGCTACTGAGGGCTGATTCCCCACAACATGACTGGGCATGGAGCCAGGGGCCCAAGGCACAGGTGCAGTGGGGGTCATGAAATGTACATGGGGCCAGCGAAAACCTGCCACCTCCTACGTAGCTACCACCTGTCAACAAGAATGCCCCGGCCACCCTCAGCAGCATCTGACATGTGATCCGCAAGAACAAGTACCGCCCAGATCTGTGCGTGGCTGCCATTTGCACAGCCGGGACCACCCTGCGCAGCCAGAAGCCTGTGATGGGGAAGAGGCTCCCCACCAAGAGCACCTGAGCACCTGCCCCCCACACCCAAAGCAATAAAGATGTCAACCACCTTGGAAAAAAAATACTTACAGAACTATTTAAGTTATCTATTTCATATTTAGTCATTTGTGGTCGTTTGTTCTTTTCAAGAAATTGATCTATTTCATCTAAGTTGTCAGTTTAATTTGAGTTATACACAGTGTTCTACTGCTCTCCCTTTGATGTTTTCAGGATCTATAGTGATATCCCCTGTTTATTATTAATATTGATAATTTGTGCCTTCTCTTTTTTTAATCAGTTGATAAATTTGATTGATCTTTGCAAAAAAAAAAAGTTTTGTTTTATTTTTTTTCCTTTCTATTTATTTCTGTCTTTATATCTTTCTGTCTGCTGGTTTAGGCTTATTTTTGTTCTTTTTCTAGATTCTCGTTTTTGTTTGTTTTGTTTTGTTTTTTAAGTAGGTTTCATGCCCAGCACCATGCTTGAACTCACAACCCTTGGATCAAGGCCTAAGCTGAGAATAAGAGTCAGATGCTTTACTGACTGAGCCATCCGTGCACCCCTATTTTTCTAGATTCTTAAGGTAGGAGTTGAAGTTACTGTTTTGGGACTTGCTCTCTTTTCTCATGTGTTTACTGCTATAAATTTCCTTCTCAGTACTGATTTAGCTGTGCTACACAAATTTTGGTGTGTTCTATTTTCATTTTCATTCAATTCAACATATATTTTTTTAACTTTCCTTCAGACTTTTTCTCTGACCCAGAAATTATTAGAAGTCTACTTAGTTGAATATTTGATGATTTTTCTGTTATTTTACTGTCGTTGACGTCCAATTTGATTTCATTTTGGTCAGAGAACTCAATCTGATAACTTCAATTCTTTTAACTTTGCTGAAGGTTATGGCCCAGGACATGGTATACCTTTCAGCCCTGAGCTATCTTCTCTGTCCATCCAGGACTCTGATGACATGAATGTTAGATCTTCAGGTATAATACCAGAGGCCTCTTACATTTTGTCACCCAGTCTATTTTCTCTACATTGTTCAGATTGAAAAATTTTTATTGTCTATATTCAACTTCACACTTTCCTCTACCCCCTCCATTTTGCTGTGGAGCCCATTCACTGAGTTTTTAATGTAATATTACATTTATATTTACATTATATGTAAATGTATATTGTATACATTTGTATACATATTGTATACATTTTACATATACATATTGTATATGTATTTTTACATTTTACATATACATATTGTATACATTTTATACGTATTGTATACATATATGTATAATGTATAAATGTAAATTTATATTTACGTTAATTTTCTTTTTATTTGTTGAGACTTTTTTTTATTTGATTCAGTTGTGTTTTTAGTCGGCCACTGAAGCATTTTTATGACAGGCGCTTTGAAACCTTTGTCAAATAACATTTCTGTCCTCTCAGTATTGGCATCTATTAGTTGTCTTTGTCTCTGTTCATTGATAGGTCTAGTTGTTTTTTACTGAACCTGGGGTTTTTGGACATCATGTCATGATATCCGGAACTAATTTAAATCTTTAATCTTCGCTGACCTCCTCTTATGCCGCTCCAGCAAGGAAATGTGGGTCACCACTGCATCATAGACCATTTGGGACAGTAGTTCAGATTCCCCACTCAGTCTCTGTTCACACAGAGGGAGGGGGTGAAATGACATAGTGCCCAGTAGGTATCAGTAGAGTACCAGTGGACAGCCAGAACTCCCACCTATGCCCAAGAGTATTAGAGAGCACTTCTATAACCTTTTATAGCACATCTATAATTAAGATGATACAAGCACATTCCAAATCATTAATAGTTACCATTAATGAAAAATATCATGAAAAGGTGAAACAATTTTAAAATCAACTCTGACAACCATTCAAAAAGTTAAAACAGTTAAAGTTAGTTAGCAAAGCTAAAGCCTTTCCACTCATTGATAAATATAGTGCTGAAATTCCCTTCAATAATTTTGATTCCAACAGAATGTTTTCTCATTAAGATCCAATTTAGAAGCATACATATTATTAGAGCAGCTACCATGCGGCTAGTGTGGCTATCATTAAAAGAATACAAATGATCCACAATAAGATAGATGAATTCAATATATATAAAGTAATGATGTAGAGCCTCCATCCTCAAGCTCTGGCTACTAAGAGTCTCCACCTTGCTATTCTCAACCCACTAAGTTTCCACCCTAGGCCCGGTTCAGACTATGCACCTTCCTTTTTGAAAACCTGAAAAAGGACTCCTCTAAAAGGTCCAAAGACCTTTATTCAGGATGGACACAATGAGCTCTGCAGCTGGCCACTGAAGTACTTGTCCAGCACCTTCCCTGCTGAGCCTAGAGCACGTGAGCCAAGCAGCAAATGCTGGATGTTAACTTACCCTGCTCACTGTCTGTAGGCTTTCACTATCAGACCCAACTTGACATGGCTGCTCAAGGGCCAAAGATATATAGCCTTGGGGTAACAGGCCAGGAAATCTAGCTGTTCTGGTCCTGACCAGACAGAGCCCCCCGAAACCGTGCTGCACTGCGCACATGGGCTTCCACCAGATCATGTAACGTCATGTGCCCCAACCCATACACAATCTGAAAAATGCAATCTCTTCTTCTGACACTATAGAACACTCATCTCATGTGACAGGAGAAACGATTTATGGCAAAGTAAAAATTTTAAGAACAAATCTTGTTTGCCCACTGATAATTTATGGTAAGACATGGGGTATGTTCTGCAGGATGCTCACGGTGATGAAATACTTACAAGCCTTTCAAGATTTGACGAGAAAAAGACAGGGCTACTGGCCAGATCCACACACACTAGCCAGCCAGTATCAAGGGGGAGTGTGGAGATTGCTACTAGCCTGAGTCACAGAGCAGATCTCCTATTTCCAAGTGCTCTGAACCACCCTTTGCCTAGTTACAAAACCACCCCTGCAGCATGCCCATGCGTTGGCCCCCTCCTCAAGTAAGCAGACAATTGACCCTTTTCTCAAATAGTGGTCCTTGGTATTGCTGGGTTGTCAACAAAGTTTTCAGGGGTTCATTTTAAACAACAACAAAAAAAAAAACACTAAAGACATTGTATTATATGTTTCACAGGCTATTTAAAAAATTGGCATTTTTTTCTACTTTCTTATTTTTTTAAAGTTCATACTGTTGGTGAATGAGAGAATTATAATAGAAGGCATTATATTTTCCATGTTCTTTTTATTAAATAGAAATATGCTAACTCTATGTCTGTTCTTATTTTTATTTAGTTTTACTGGTCTATAAAGTACAAGTCAGAGAGCCACTCCACAAAATGAGTATTTTAGTCTTTTATAACCTTCAGAAACATAGGACAAAATTAATTTTCCTAACTCAAGATTAAAAAGAATGAGCTAAAAAATGAAACAACTAAAATAATGGAAGTCAAATAATATCATTTTGGGGGTTGTTTTAATATTTAAGAGCAGCAAAAAGCTGCTATGTGAAAGTATCTATAAAACCAAGTCTGAAACAAAAAGTAACATGAAGGCATCATGAGCCAAACCTGTGAGATGGCCTGAAATTTTATCCTATACCAAATGGCTGGTGTTCACTAGATACACACAACCCGATGCAATCCCTGTTTGCACAATATGGCAACTGGCGTTATACTGGCATTGTCTCAGGGGAGGCCCCATTGACAGCTATAGGAACAATTTAATTCTCACTTTTTTTTTTTTTATTTTAGTTGTCACCAACAATGCCTCCACCTTCTGGCTTAGCATCTCAATATTAACTTAAAACCATGAAACGAGAACTTAATCAAGGAATGATTGGGGATTTGCTTTGCAGCAGCTGAGATATTAAAGGTGAAGTCAGAGCAAATATTTGTTGGTGGGGGACAGCAATTAGGTTCAGACAGAAGGTACAGAACTGCAGTGTTAGCTACATCTGTTCATAGCTGTGCCTCATCTCAATTAATGAAATATGTATACATTACATCATAAGAATGTATAAGGTTGAGGGTTCTTGCAAAATAGTCTAGACTGGGGCCCTCGTGTTGGCACTGTTGATATCTTCAAAGATTGCAAGTGGCTTGTTCCAGAAAAATGCTAGTTCTCTTGTGTTTTATAGCTGCTTCTTTCCGTCTTCTCCTTCACTATTATTGTTATTATTAATTGCTATTATTATTTCTTATTCTTATTCTTTTAAACTATTACCTGCCTCTGCCACAAAGCCATATTCAAGAGTAACGTGTGACCCAAGTAATAGAGAGTACCACTTCTCAACACCATGAATGATTACAGACTATACAGGAATTATTGTTCACTTATAAAAAGCAGTGCCATAGAAACATAAGAAATAGGGCTCTGAGTTGAGAGACAAGATTAGTCCTAACTTTATTACTCTCCAGCTGGATAACTTTAGGCATGTAAATATCCAATGCTTCTATTTCCATATCTGGACAATGTTGTCAATGTTCATTCTATATTTCTTACAAGGCACTTGTGAGTATTAAATTTTTATTAGTATTTTAAGGTCTGAAACTTCTGAACTAAAATCTTTTTCCTCTTAAAAAGTGGAAATTGTTGTCTTTTACTTTTTACGGCTATAATAGATAGGTCTAATTGGATCCCTACATTATAAAGATAAGGAAAAACTAAGATCTAGACCAGTAATTTTTCAAGGATCGGCACATCAGCCTCACCGGGAATGCATATACATGCCCTGGCCCCAGACCCCCTGAATCAGAATCTCTTGGGGGTAGTGTCCACCTAGGAAGCTCTACCAACGTTTCCAACAGTCACTCAAGTCTAGAAAGCATGGGTCTAGACTGCCTATTGACAGAGAACAGAGTATGGAGGCGGATCCAGAACTAAATCCCATAGCTTCTAAAGTCTAACCCATATCATTCCATCAATCTCTACTTTTAACCTTAGTCTTTAGAATAAATACTATTGTTTTCTATACACGTTTCACTATTTTAGAAAATACAAAGGAATATTACATTGTATGTATATAACACATCTTCTTTATCCATTCATCTATCAATGGATACTCAGGTTGCTTCCATATCTCAGCTATTGTAAATGATGCTGCAGTAAACATAGGGGTGAATCTACCTTTTCATTTTCATTTTCTTTGAGTAAATGCCCAGTAGCAGGATTACTGGATTATATGATAATACTATTTTTAATTTTTGAGGAATCTTCATATTGCTCCCATTGTGGCTGTACCAGTTTGCATTTCCACCAACAGTGCATGAGGATTCCTTTTTCTCCACAACCTCACCAACACTTATTTGTCTTTTTATTTCAGTGATTCTAACAGGTGTGAAGCGAACTCTGTGTTTTGATTTGCATTTCCCTGATGATTAGTAATGCTAAGCATCTTTTCATATGTGTGTTGGCCATCTGTATGTCTTCTTTGGGAAAATGTCTACTCAGATCCTCTGCTCATTTTTAATTGTATTATTTGTTGGGTTTTCTTGGTGTTGAGTTGGATAAGTTCTTTATATAGTTTGGATATTAACCCTCTATTGGATATATCATTTGCAAATATCTTCTCTGATTCCAGAGGTTACCTTTTTGTTTCCTTCACTGTACAAAAGCTTTTATTTTGGTGTAGTCCCAATATTTTAATTTTACTTTTGCTTCCCTTGCCAGAGGATACATATCTAGAAAATTGTTTCTAAGCTTGATGTCAAAAAAATTATTGCCTGTGTTTTCTTCTAGGAATCTTCTGGTTTTAGTTCTCATATATAGGTATTTAATCCATTTTGAGTTTATTTTTGGAGCTACAAAAGACCTCAAATAGCCAAAGCAATCTTCAGAAAGAAGAGCAAAGCCAGTATCACAATCCCAGATTTTTAGATATGCTACAAAGCTATAGTAATCAAAACAGTATAGTACTGGCACAAAAATAGATACATAGATCAATGGAACAGAATAGAAAGTCCAGAAATAAACCTATGCTTTTATGGTCAATTAATCTATGACAAAGGAAGCAAGAATACGCAATGGAAAAATACAGTCTTTTCAACAAATGGTGCTGGGAAAACTGGACAGCTAATTCAAAATAATGGAAGTGGACCACTTTCTTACACCATACAGTTATGTTGGCTTTTAACCTCAATATTCAGAATAAGTACTATTATTTTCTTATACATATTTTACTATAAAAAAAACAAGAAGCACTGCAATCAGAAACAAAAAGATACTGGTTTTCTTTCTTCACTATTTCACAAGAATAGAGACCCTAGGTTTTGGTTTTTTTTTTAATCAAGACCTAAAAGCAAGAAATAGAAAAAACTATGGTATTTCCCTATCTTAAGATGTTGGCATCCTAAGTTACTTCCTTAGTTCCTTAGTTCCTAACTTCCTTAGTTCCCTTTCTTATCATGTTGTCTCCTGTCATTGTGAAACACACTCTATCAGAAACAAAATAGAAAAGTAACTGCTTAAGGATTCATTGCATGCTATAAATTGTATCTAGTCAAATTTGAATTAAATTTCTTTGCAAATAAAAACGGTATGTATCAAGGACCCGACCAAAGTATTTTAAGGAGAATTTAAGAGTTACAAATAAAGTATCAAAATGGAAATAAAATGGCTATATAAACACTATACCACTCTAAGTATTCGTAACCTGATTTTCTCTTTTTAGAGTATTCAAATTAAATACAAAGAGAATACATAACTCAATAATAAATAACTCAATACAAGAATAAATAAATGAAGAAGGGTGAAATACAGTAAGACAATAACAGGCAAGCACTTGCAATCAATTTATTAAAATGTTCTGTTATACCAAATTATACCCATGTATTTAAGTCTTTAAAAACTAAGACAGCTGGGGTGCCTGGGTGGCTCAGTTGGTTAAGCATTTGACTCTCGATTTCAGCTCAGGTCATGATCTCCCAGTTCCTGAGATGGAGCCCTGTGTAGGGGCTCTGTGCTGACAGCGTAGAGCCTGCTTGGGATTCTCTCTCTCAAGATAAATAAATAAAAATTTAAAAAAAACTGCCTAAAGTCTAGAATAACTGAAATCAGATGTGATTGGTTTCAAAAGGCTATGAGGATACTAAATAATTTAGCAGAGGTTGAGAGACAAAAAAATGAAGATTCAATCAATAATTTAAAGAGAGGATCTGGTTAAAGTCAATAGTGTATGATATTCAATGCCAGCTCCTAGACAAAATCATAAGATGGCCAAATTTGCCACTGCTTTTCTCCTGGCCCTTGGTGACTATTGACTGTCCAGGGTCATCACACTAATGTCCTTACTGGACATCCATGTAGCAATCAGAAAACTTTGGTTGTATGTGACAGAATCCCAACTCATGTAAGCTGAAGTACCACAGTTAACTAGAGGCAGGGAGGTTCAAAGAGTAAATAGTCTTGGGGTAGAGTTAGTTTTAGGCATGGCTGGTTTCAAGAGCTTACATGAATTTTTACTCTTTTACTCTGACCCTATCTCAGTTCTGCTTTACTCTGAATTGACTTTATTGTCACATAGGCTTTTCTGTCATGAGGACAAAATAACCTCCAGAAGCTCTGGCTTTTATTGTGACTGCTCAACAACACTAGCCTAGAGACAGACTCCTCATTAGCCCTAACTAGCTTCTTGCGAATTACACACTCATTGCTCAACAAATCACTGTGGCCAGGGATCTGATGGCTTTATTGAACAAATCTATATTAAGATTTCCCCTAGGACTGGGGGATGTGAACCCCAACTGAATGAAGAGTGGGGGAGAGTTGGTTTTCCCAGGAAAATCAGGGTGACCTTAGCCAATACAAATAGAGGGCAAATGAATACTAGGTCAAAACAAGTATCCACTAAAATCTATAGTTCTGGACTGTCGTCTAGGATTTAGACCCTTCCTTACCAGAAGAGAGTCCTTAACAGAAGAGTCTTGTATTTCACTTCCCTTGGTGCTCCTAAGTGAATAAAACTCCTCACATACAAACTGTAGCATCATAGCTTCACCATGATGGCCTGGGAAATTCAGGGAGGGAATATTTTGGTCTTACTTACTATTATCTATGCTTAAACTCCTAGTAATGGTGGTCATTATTGCTGTTAAGTACATGTAGTTAAAATTTTCTTTCTTATTTTGAGCTGGTTATCTGCCCCTCTATGGTTTATCCATCAATTTTTCCCCTTGGAGTTGTCCGAATTATGCCTATTATGTGTTCTACATAGATCTTCACCTCTCTAAAGACAGGTTTATACAACTGCTGTGCATAGGATATGATTTCCAGAAATTGGACATCCAACTAATTTTTACTTATGTCCATTTTGTCTCCAATAGAATGTCTGCTCTTCTTTTTCTCTTGGGCTCAATTTTGGTTGAACCTCAGATTGGAAGATATTTTAGTACTTCTGTCATCTTTATTTTGCTTGCTTGTTTTGTTTACATAGTCTCTGAAAGTCAAAGAAGTGAAAGTTCAACCAATAGTAAGCAAAGAATTGTTATCTCTTCCTAACACTTCTCATTGCCTATAGGCTTCCTATGTTGAAGAGCAACAGAAATATACCAATTTCAGCTGTGAAACAAAAATATTCTGCATTCTTGTGTAATTTTTTTGTTTCATTTATCAGATTGTTTTACTTCAAAACAAATAAACAAGCAATTTGAGTCTTACAGAGAGTGTATACTTTATAATCTTGGAGTCTACAAAAAAATTTATTTATTGCTGCAAATGGTTGGATTCCTGCTTGTGTGCCATGGGAACTGAATTTCTGCCCTAATGTTTTGGCACATCTTCAGTATACTTACCTCTGTAGGAGTGGTGTGTATCCACAATTATGCTATTTGAAAAGAATCTTTGTACTGGAAAATCCCATTGAGATGTAGCATCGCGTTTCCAAGGGTGTCTTGGGACAAGAAAGAATGGGGCAGTAATATACAACCACTTGGTTACATCATTCATACCAGAGAAATTATCATCCTACTGCTGATGGGGAACACTTGTACTTCTCTATTATCAAAGATTTTGCAGAACTGCTCAGCCCCCTCTATTCATATCATTCCAGCTGTTCTAACACAAGGATTGAAACAGATTGTTTCATTCTCTAAGCGTACATTAAAAAGGACAATGCCATCATTGGGTGAGGGGGGGGCTTTGAAGGGGTTTTTGCTCAATTTGGACTGTGTGTGGAGCAAGCTCACTGCCTTACAACAAAAGCATAAAATTCAGTGGTGACAGGCAAGTCAAAGGCTAAAGAATTCGTTAAAAGGAAGAAGCCCTAAATGTTCAGCCATAAACAACAAGACACATCAGAAAGGAAGCAGGGAAAAGGTAAAGGAGACCGTGAGAAGGAATGTGCACTGGCTCAGCACTGCATCCTTTCATAATCCTTTGGGAAAACTCACTCATAGGGCTCCAACGGCTCTTTCCTGAATTTGTCCTACATCAAAGAGCCACAAACTTGCTCTTGTTTGAGTTGTTTTTAGTACCTTTTAAGTGTACATATTTTTAAAAAATTTTTAATACCAAAATGTTAAAATTTGTTTTAAGCCAAGTATCTTGTAATTTCTTTCCATGTGATCTTGAAGCATCAGCCTTGTTCTGTCCTTGGGAATCTTTCATTTCTTCATATAATATTCCTGTTTCATTTTACTTTCTGTACATATCACAAATATCTACCAGCCTTTCTCATTATGCTTTCTTTTCAATTCCTATTCCTATTTTCCTTAATGTCGAATAGAAAACTACATATTTTCACCCCAGTCTCCATACCAATGTCAGCCATTGCAAGTTAATCACAGAAAGTTTATAGTGAATGAATAATTTTCAATATATATAACATGAAGTCACCACCAAGGGTGCAGTATTGAAAAATGAGATAAAACATTTTCATATCCTGATCAGGACTGTGAAAACTCATGAAACAAGAAGGCTGTCAAAATATTTCTGCGATGTGAATTTTGTAAAGAACATATCTTTATACTTGGTCAATAGTGACAGCAAAATTGATTCTCAATTCAAGATCATTGTAGAGGGAAATATTAGGGAAATATTTTATCTTCAGTTTGGCTCCCCTTTAATCCCCAAGTATATACGGATTTAGTTCTTAAAGATTCTCATTGATTTTTGCAAGTAGTAATTTTCAGACAATTTTTATTATATTTTATTGTAAGCTATAGAAATGGATATAGTCTCTGCTCTTCCTTCTTCTTCTTCCCCTTACCCACATTTCATACTTAAGACTGGTACTAGTGTTAGCAGGAGGATTTGGTTTCACCTGTGAAAGGGAGACACTGTTACAAGCTGTTACTTTTATTTGGAAAGTTCTCTTTTGGGTGGCTGGTCTATCAGATCACATGCCAGCTCACTTTTCCCTCCCACAATACTAATAAGTCTGAGGTCTTCTTCCTTCTAATTTAATAAACAAAAAGAATCCTTGAAGCTCACACATGGTCAATTTTTTTCATGATGGGTAGACTACATAGGCATTGGTTCTATCTGAAATTACTAATCAAGATATATTTATCTAGCATGTTCTCTTTCCTACATGTACTAGAAATTATGCAGTGGAGACAGGTGGCTATATTCAGGATTTAATGATCCTAATCATGGCCACATACACATATACCTCAAAGAGATTGTGAGTTCAGTTCCAGTCCACTGCCATAAAGTGAATATCATAATACAGCAAGTCAAATGAATTTTTTAGGTTCCTAGTGTATATGAAAGTTATGTTCATACTATACTATAGTCTATTAAGTGTACAATAGCATTATGTCTAAAAAATGTATTTACCTTAATTTAAAAATACTTTATTGCTGAAAAATGCTATCATCTGAACTTTCAATCAGCTTTCCTTTTGCTGGTGGAGGGTCTTGCCTGGATGTTGATGGTTGTTGGCTAATCTGGGTGAGGGACTGCTGAAGGTTGGGGTGGCTGTAGCCATTTCTTAAAATAAGGCAACAATGAAGTTTGCCACATCATTGGACTCTTCCTTTCTTTTTTTACATGTCTATTTATTTTTGAGAGAGAGAACACATGTGCAAAGAAGGGAGGGGCAGAGAGAGAGCAAGAGAGAGAGAGAGAGAGAGACAGAGAATCCTAAGCAGGCTCCACGCTGTCAGCACAGAGCCTGACAGGACTTGAACTTGTGAACTGTGAGATCATGACCTGGGTCAAAACCAAGAGTCAGATGCTTAACTGACTCAGCCACCCAGGTGCCCCAATGGATTCTTCCTTTTTTGAACAATTTCTCTGTAGTGTGTTGCCCACAATAGAACTCCTTTCAAAACTGGAGTCAATCCTTTCTAACCCTGCTGCTGCTTTATCACCTAAGTTTATGTACTATTCTAAATACTTTGTTGTCATTTCAACAGTTTCCATAGCATCTTCATCAGGAATAGTTTTCATCTCAAGATAGAAACTTTCTTTATTCATCCATGAGAAGCAATTCCTCAACCATTTCAAGTTTTTTCATGAGATTGTAGCAACACAGATCTTCAGGCTTCACTTCTAATTCTTTTGCTATTTTTTTTTGTTTTTGCTATTTCCTTTTGCTATTTTTTTTTTACTTTTGCTATTTCCACCACATCTGCAATTACCTTCTCCACTGAAGTCTTGAACCTAAAGTCACCCATGAGGGATGGAATCAACTTCTTCCAAACTCCTATTCACGTTGATATTTTGACCTCTTCCCATGAATCACAAATGTTTTTAGTGGAATCTAGAATTGTGAATCCTTCCAAGGTCTCAAAGGACTTTTCCCAGATCCATCAGAGGAATCACTATCTATAACAGTGATAGCCTTATGAAATATATTTCTTAAACAATAAGAAAAGTCTAAATTACTCTTTAATATATGGGCTACAGAATGGATATTGTGTTAGCAATCATGTAAACATGTCATTAGCAATCATGTAAAACAGTCACTGTATATCTCCATCAGAGCTCTTGGGTGACCAGGTCTGAAAGCAGTAGTGTTCTGAAAAAAATCTTTATTTCTAAGCAGTAGTACAGGTGAAACCAAATGTAAGCAGCGGGCTTACATTATTCAATGAAACATGTTTTAAACAAGTGTGCTGTCATCCACGCTTTGTGGTTCCATTTA
The DNA here is from genome assembly GCF_014898765.1 of Herpailurus yagouaroundi. NCBI lineage: Eukaryota > Metazoa > Chordata > Mammalia > Carnivora > Felidae > Herpailurus > Herpailurus yagouaroundi. The sequence goes on along the minus strand of NW_024412395.1, from coordinate 28,264,844 downwards.
TAGAGCATAGAAATAGTAGATTCAACAAAATTATTAAGAGCCCTAGAGTTTGGAGAATGGTAAATGAGCACTTCAAGTTAAATGAAATGCTTCAAATTAAAGTCACCAGCTGCATTAGCCTCTAAAGAGAGTCAGCTTGTCCTTTGAAGCCAGGTATTGACTTCTCCTCTTTAGCTATGTAAGTCCTAGATGGCTGCTTCTTTCAAAGAAAGGCTGTTTCATCTATATTGAGAATATACTGTTTAATGTAGCTACCTTCATTCATATTCTTAATTAGATTTTCTGGATAATTGGCTAAAGCTTTCACATTAACACTTCCTGCTTCACCTTGCATTTTTTTGTTATGGAGGTGGTTTCTCTCCTTAAACCTCATGAACCAATCTCTGCTAGCTTCACATTTTTTTAATTCTTTTTTGTTTGTTTGTTAGCTTGTTTAAGCTTATTTATTTATTTTGAGAGAGAGACAGCATGCATGTGGAGACAGAATCCAAGCAGGCCCTGTGCCATCAGCATGGAGCCCAGCATGGGGCTCAATCTCATGAAACCTGAGATCATGACCAGAGCTGAAATGAAGAGTCAGATGCTTAACTGACTGAGCCACCCAGGTGCCCCTTCACACTTTCTTTCTGCACTTCCTCACCTCTCTCAGTCTTTGCAGAATTGAAGAGAAGCTAGGGCCTTGCTTTGGATTAGGCTTTGGTTTAAAGGAATACTGTGGCTGGTTTGATCTTGTATTCAGGCACTAAAACTTTCTCTGCATCAGCAGTTAAGCTGTTTCACTTTCTTATTATTCATATGTTCACTAGAGTAGCACTTTCCATTTCCTTCAAGAACTTTGTCTTTGCATTCACAACTTGGCTCACTGGTACAGGAGGCCTAGCTTTTGGTCTATCTTGGCTTTCCACTAAGCTCATCATTTCTCGCTTCTGATTTAAAGTGAGAGATGTGCAAATCTTTCACCTTTCATTCAGAAGCCATTGTAGGATTACTCACTGGCCTCATGTCAATATTGTTGTGACTCCAGGAATAGGGAGGACTGAAGAGAGAGAAAGATGGGAGCGGCGGTCTGTGGGGCAGTCAAAACACACACATTTATCGAGTTTGCCCTCGTGTATGGGTTTGGTTCATGGTGCCCCAAAACAATTACAATAGTAACATCAAAAACTGCTGATCACAGATCACCATAACAAATAACAGTGAAAAGGTTTGAAATATTATGAGAATTACTGAAAGCTGACACATAGACATGAAGTGAGCAAATGCGGTTAGAAAGATGGTGCAGAAAGAGTTGCTGGACAAAGGATGGCCATCAACCTTCAGTTTGTAAAACAACAGATATCTGTGAAGTGCAATAAGGCAAAGCACAATAAAACAAGGTATGCCTGTAATCACAACAAATATGGCAATGTTTGTTTAATTATGGTGCACACATACAAGTTATCTGTGGGAGGACACGGAAGAGAAGGATTTGAATGTCTTGACTGTGGCTACAAACTAAGTACTAGGCAGTAAACTGAGGCGATTCCATTATTCAAGGAGGACATTTAGTCTAAAAGTAGATACCTGGGGAAGTTCCTTGACTTGCTGACTTGGGTTTCATGATTATAAACAGAGTATACTATACTCATTCTGTGATAGGTTAAGTTCCCAGCCTACAGAAGCTTCCTGGCATTTTTTCTTCTAGATCAAACTGCCTTTATATTTCTATTGTTTTCATTCCAACAAACCCACCTCCTCGATATCTGTGGCCAATACTGAACACACACAGACACGCACACAAGATGAAAATCTCATTTAGGAGAAACAGAAATTAACCCCAAAACCTATCCAAGTTTTTCTTTCAAATGGTGAGTCATTTCTGCCTCTAATTTTTCATGTTTCCTGAATTCTTACTCATTATATTGCTACTGAAAGCTATACCTTTATTTTTCTTTTTAATTTTTAGCATTTATTCATTTTTGAGAAACACAGAGAGACTGGGCAGGGGAGAGGCAGAGAGAGAGGGAGACACAGAATCCAAAGCAGGCTCCAGGCTCTGAGCTGTCAGCACAGAGCTGGATGTGGGGCTCGAACTCATGAACCATGAGATCATAACCTGAGCTGAAGTCAGACGTTCAACTGACTGTTCTACCCAGGCGCTCCCTGAAAGCCATACCTTTAAATCTAGCTTGGGTCCCTCAAAGTCCTTTCCCCTTAACTCCCCACCTTCCCAAAATACCCACAACACATTGCTAATTTGGTTTCGTCTATGGAACTGTGAGCCTGTGAAACATAAAGCAGGGGTATTGTGTCAGCCAAAGAAGTTTGGATGTTCCTCTCCTTACATGCCATAGTGACCACTCTACCACTAGAAGTGGCTTCTAGTACATCTAGAAAGTACCAGGATGGGGGAAGAACAGATCTTACATTGGTCCATAGAGGATAGCGTATATTTAAATACATGATAACCATCAAAACTGCAGTCTTTACATGTTTACCTGGCTCACTGATGCTTGAGGACCCAGTAAACAGATGCATCTATCCTTTCCCACCAAAACCTCTAATGCCTTTTCACCATAGTAACTAAATTAGTAACTTCCTGTTAAGGTGAGCAAGGCAGACCAATGGTTGTGTGAATAAAATACTAGCAATTATTTTTGCTTGTTTCACTTTCCCTTTAAATTCTATTGTCGGAGTAGCATATTTATAAATGTAATAGAAAATAAACACCCAAATAAATATAAATTGCAAAGGAATGACCCCAGTATTTTTATGGCTTCAAAATAGTTGGAAGTCTCAATTCCTGAATCACTTTCTGATAATAAGCATTTGGGGAATGTGCTCAGCAGAGTGAAAGCTTCTTCCTCACCTTACTAAAACCTCCCCAGCAATAATGCGACTGGTAGGGAAGGGAGAGGATTCTAATAGGTTTTGTTTTGGTCTGGCTTGTTTTTTTTTCTTTCTTTCCTCCTGACCTACTTTGTATACAGCCCCAACTTTTCCACCAGCCTTCCTTCTGTTTTTCCTTGTTCGAGGAGCTGAGCAGAACAAAGAGAAATCCTATGATGGAATAAAGTGTCCCCTCTCCTTCTGCTCTCTTTAAGAGAAACTGGATGTTTTGAGGTATGTTCCTGATCTGTGATATGAATAGGAAAGCCAAATCCTCTACTTATTAAACATCTTGACATCTCCTGTCGAGACCCTATTCTTGGGCATGGGAGGTAAGGCTCAAATGTTACATACAGGGAAATCCTTATATCCTGAATTGAACTACTAACCATTTCTAACCCAAAGGAGCTGGATTTCAAACGTAATGTTTGCATTAATTGACACAGTTTTTTTTTTTTTTTTGCCCTTCCCTACTTCTGTTTAAAGACTGTCGGAAATCAGAAAGAAACATCATGAGATCTGCTTTATTCTTTAATTCTCCATTCAGCTGCACAGTATCTTACATTTAATAGCCATTCAATGAATATTCATAGATTTGACAGGACTTGCTTTAAGATCGTGCTTTAAACTAAGGCTTTGGTTCTTCAGGATTAGTGTGAGTCAGAATCACCTGGAGAACCTGTCAAATCGAAGATTACTGAACCTCAGCCCCAGAGTTACTGATTCAGGAGGTCTGGGGAGGGACCCTAGAACCTATATTTCTACCAAATTCCTAAATGATGATGATGGCTGCTAATTAAGGATCACACTTTGAGAACCATGGATCAAAGAAGTGTAATATATATACATATACATATGTAATATATATATATATATACATATATACACATATTCTCTGTAAGCATAGACAAGGCAAGACCTAGAAATAGACTGGGGTAATCATTTTACAAGTGAAGAAAAAAGTTCAGAAAGACTGTTCTAAGTGTTCAGGGAGGTTGAGTACGTTTGCCCTAAAGCCAAATAGCTCCTAAATCGTGAAGTTCATATTAGCACCCAGATTAATTGTTTTAATTCTATTCCCCGTCTTCCACCCCACATCTCTATCTATTGTTGAGGTTTCAGTTTTGTGATGTCCGCAGACTACTTAGAGGACAAAGCAAGCAGCCCATCATCAAGGGAGTGGTGCTCGAGCTGGAATTAGAACACCCAGGTTCTAGACAACTTTTTCTACTAATTATTTACCCCACCCTCACCCCACTCCCACCAAGACGCAAGCAAGGCCGCCTTCAACAGCCAGACCAACCTGGTGCTTTATGCCTCCTTCCTGTACTTCCAGGACGACTTGGCCTTTGAAGCGCTCTGTGGGTCCTTCCCTCACCAGCCCCGGTTGGAGAGGGAGGAGAGGGAACTCCTGGAGGAAGAAGACCAGGTGGCCGCGGTATCTGCGTGGCCGCATAGCCTCCGCAGAAACCAAGCTCCAGGACTGCCCGCTGAGAAGCACCACGAAAGCTTTGGCTTGCGCCTTCCAGCTGGAGAAGCTAGTGACCAGCTTCCTTTATCAGCAACAGCTGGCCACTGATGGGAACGACTCCCACCTGTGGCAGCTCCCGAAGGTCCCTCCCTCCACAAGCAGATCAAGTCCTTCAAAGAGTATGTAGCTCTCACCAAGCTGAGTTGGATGGGGTCCCTGCGCAGGATGGCAAGCCCAGCATGGTGCACAGCAGGAAGAACTTGTCCACCTTCCACGTAGCCACAGGGTGACTCCCCCCACCCCCCCCATCACCATGCTGGGCATGCATACCGCAACATTGCCCTTGAAAAACATTCACTTAAAATTTTCTTTCTTCCAAGTTTACCATTCCTTTCTAAAGGTATATGGTTGGGGCGCCTGGGTGGCGCAGTCGGTTAAGCATCCGACTTCAGCTCAGGTCACGATCTTGCGGTCCGTGAGTTCGAGCCTCGCGTCGGGCTCTGGGCTGATGGCTCAGAGCCTGGAGCCTGTTTCCGATTCTGTGTCTCCCTCTCTCTCTGCCCCTCCCCCGTTCATGCTCTGTCTCTCTCTGTCCCCCCAAAAAATAAACGTTAAAGGTATATGGTTCCTAAATTAAAAAAAAAAAAAAAAGAAAAAATGGAAGCAAGAGAGGTAATCTTTCCCTGCCTGCGATTCATTCATGAAAATGATAAACTCTGCTTTATCTTCCTCATAAGATTGTGTGAAGATCAAATTTCATAATGTATTTGCAATTAAATCTATTTGTTCATACCTACCTCATTGCAGAAAGAATGTAATAGTTTAGTATATAAAAAATAATTTAGAAATCTAAAAGTGCATTAGAGATTTAAAGTCTAATTTAGGCAGAGTGATTATAATTTGTATTATTTTAGTTTAAAAGTCTATGAATTAAATACAGAGATTAGATTAATTGTTAATATTTAAGACACTTAGAGTAAGTTTTAAAATAAAGAATATGGAATGACCCAGCTAGGGATATAATCCACTTTGGAACTAGTAAGAATGAGGGAAAATGTTACAAGTGCTTCCATATTCTGAAATAAGTGCACAATTCTGGTATGAGGAAAGGAACATCAGTAATGCAGCTGTTTCCCCAAAGGGGGGGCGGGGGGATATTTTGATTCAACCTTTCTCCTACCGACTTCCCTTCTTTCTTCTCTTCGATTTCTTTCCAAAAAGTTTTGAAATATCTGTCTTCTGAACTTCATATTTGTTCGACATTCTCATGTAATTTCTTTCACATCTACTAAGAGATATTCTAAATGGAATATAAATTTAAAGCATTTCTCCCAGTGACTCCAATAACCCGTACTTGCTAGGGAGTACATGAATGCATTACTTCTAGAAGCCCAGCCTTCATCTGGTTACGTTCACTTTCATTTAACTCAATTGAACCACAGAATATTGAAGCCAAAAGCTACCTTAAGACAACACCGCATCCCCACTCCCTCATTTCACAGATGAGGAAGAAAGGAACATAGACTAGCGGTTAAGATCACACAGCTACTTAGTAACCAGGCTTGTAATAGAAGTAAGGGATCTACCACTCCCATGACAGCTTTCTCTTGGCCATACCATGTTACTCCCTCTGGAGTCTGCACCTTTACCTGGGAAACTAAGAAACAGGTTAGAGCCAAATCAAAGGCCTCACTGTGAGGCAGAAGTTCCAGAAAAAAGTGCAGAAGGTACAGAAAAAAAAAAAAAAATTCGATGGAACCAGACAGTGTGCCGTGGAACCCTGAACTGATTTACTTAACACTGACGTGAAACGTGTGGCTTTACCTCAGTTAGCCCTAACTCAATTGTTATGAAGTGGGGACCAAAAATACCCATATTAGAAGGTTGATGGTGTAACAGACTATGGTCCACTCTGCCCACAGTATACTAGGGAAATAATATATCCTCACTCTGTTCCATCTTTATTCAAGTACTATCTGCCACCAATCAATATTTCCCTCCTTTGCATCTATAGAATTCAATTCTTGGAGGTTTCTTCTTGCCTCTGTGACTTTTCCTTTTGCACCCCCTATGATAGTTTTCCCTTCCCTTTCAGTCCTTCCCGGTCACCCTTCCCTTCTCCTCTAGGCTTTCACAAACTTCTTTTGGGGCGCCCACAATGAGTGGGGATTGCTTACAGGGAAAAGGCGATGCCAGCAGTACCCTCTCCCCCACCCCATATCACCTTCCTCTGTAGTTTGAGGACCCTTTCAACAGGGCTTCTAATATTCTTTTAGTAACCAAGAGCCATTATCCAGGCATCTGGAAAACGGCTAATGACATATACCCAACCTGCCTGAAAATGCCTCAACGGAGTGAATATTAAACTTCAGAGTTTTTATTCAATTCTTGTTTCATCCATTGTATGTGCAGTTTTAAAAAGCCTTCATTACGTACCTGTTGCCTCAGCAAAATATGTGACACTTGTCTGAATTCCACTTTGACCTTCCACCACTGTGGAAATACCAAGTTTGAAAGAACATGTAGAAAGAAAGAATATTCTTAAGAGATCCAGAGAATCATTCACTTGAAAATTTCTCCATTATTTTGCAACTCTAAGAGGTCGCCAACATCATTGCGAGATTTGGCTTGTACACCTGGAAAATATGAGACTTGAATATTTCATGTTGACACTCAGGCTTCTCTTCCCTTGGGGGTGGGGAGAGAGGCTGAAGTGCATGTGTTAATCTTATTGCTGGACTGTAACTCAGCATATGCCACAGGGGCTTCCTGATGGCCTCCTTCTTTCGATATTTACCCCCTACCTTTTCATGCAAAATGAGTTTATGTAGCTGTTCATATTATTGGAACAAAGTATTGCTCAGGGTCAGCTTTAGCCCCAGGTAAAGGAGGCAGATGTTTTATAGGTTTTTTTTTTTTTTTTTTAAGTCCAAAAGCCTCCTACAAAAAAAAAAAATTTTTTTGTAATAGCTCTCTTGAAATCCCCATATTAGTCACTTCTGTGGAATGAAGCAGTGAGAAAAAAATTATCTGATAAAATATACAAGCTATCTTGAAGACATGACACATAAAGCCCCTTTTACTTACTGATCAAACTAGATAGTCACTTAGAAGAACTGAAGAGAAGAAAAATGTGATAAGAAAGAGGAGGAAAAACAAGGCTTGGAGCATGTCCAAACTTAGAAAGGCAACAATATCTAAACAGTTGAAGGGGATGACAGAAAGGAGATACCCCCAGATATACACGTCCTGATTTGAAAATGATTGCTTAGGACCAACCCTGATGCTGTATATTTCTACTTCCATCTGTCCGTCCATCCATCCAGCCAGCCAGCCAGCCATCCATTTAACAAATGTTTATGGAGTAACTTTGAGTGAAACACTGTGATGTTACATTAAGAACACAGAGATGAAAAGTGTCTCAAGGCATTACTCTTAAAAACATACAAAGGAATAAAAGTGTCTAAGTAAAATTTACATATCAGAGTCCTAGATGCTGTAATACATATCAACTGATGGGGCTATAATAAGAATGAAATTTCTTATCTTGTGACGGACACTGTTCTACAGATGAAGTATTCATTTACTCCTTCCAATAATGCTTTCAGGTAGATACTATTATTAAGTCCATTTTACAGATAAGAAAATGGTGATAGACCTTAAGTAACTTGCCCAAATCCTATGGATAAAAGGAGACAGGATTAGGATTTTGAACCCCGGTTCTCAAACTCCAAAAGACATTTTCTATATCTCTTAGCTCTCAAGAGTACCCAGGGTCAGAGCACAACTAAATAAAATCTTACAGAACTAAATATGAGAAATATTGCCCAGATTCTTCACGGTCTTCTCTACTTGAATTTTCAGCGAGTCAGGAAGGAAATAATATTTCTTCACCTAAAATTGGGAAGAATGTATGGTTATTATAGTCATTGCTTCATTCCCTGCTGCCACAGTATCATGAACATGACTGCTTGCTAGCTTAAACATCAAGGTTATTCATTGTCAAGCTGTATCCTCATGGATGAAAAGGGTGGGTAGGACACCTTTGAGCTATTACGATTTGGTCATTTTCATTATGAGTAGAGATAAGCGCTTAGACATTTCTTAGGCTCACAAAAGAGATAGATGATAAAAAAATAGTTTAGGGAGGCCAGTGAAATTTGTGAGCAAGACCACTTTTGTCAGGGTATGGGGAGGAGACCTAGGAGACTGAGGCATCTAATTTGATACACTTATAAGCCACAAACATGTCTGAATGACCAAGAGCCAGCCATCACCACAAAATAACCAGGATAGGTCCGGAGTCAGCAGGGAAGAGCTGGGAAGAGGGCCAGGCCAATAATGAAAGGGGGCATTAAGGTACACATTAAACTCTCCAAAGGGGGAAAAAATAAGCAAAATTTCCAAGACATCCCTAACGAAAAGTTGAAGTATTAACATTTTTGCTACTTTAGCTAAAGTAGCAAAAATGGCAAATTTGCTGGTTTCACTAAGTACATTATATTGCCCCCCCCCCTTTCTTTTTCCTTGAAGTGGGGAGGTGGAAAAGCTTCACTGAGCAACAGTGAAGATGTAAGAGACTTTTCAGAAGTGGTGCATCAACCAATTACTTGGAGTTTGAAGGGAGCAGTTTATTTTTCTGGCACTGAGAAATCGGCATATTTGGAGCTGGCATCCAATGGCTTAGTCCCGCTCCCCGAGCGATTTGGGATTCCAGATGGGAGAGAAGCTGTCTTCTTTCAAGGAGTAAAGCTGCCACTGGAACCCAGGGCACTTGATTGAAATTTCAGACATCTGATTTTGTCAGAGTTCGGATCCCTTTCCTTTGAAATGCCCTGCCTTAATAACCGCTTTAACCCATTGCCAATCTCGCCCGGCAAGCATGCCTCCCTATGATTGGGAAAATTAATGAACAGGCACTGGCTAATATAATTAAACCCAAGCACTCCTGATTCCAGTATTGAGAAAAAGCCATCGCCCTGATTTTCTCTTGACAACACACAAGTCTTGCCATCCCCGAACTGTTTAATTATTGAAATGAACTGTAACAGGACACCGGATAGGGGCAGAGGTCGCGGAACAGTACTGGAAGTCAGAAATCAGGCAGGGGCTGACACAGAGCCAGCCAGCGCCTCCGGCTGCAGCCTCAAACCCACACGCTTTTTCTCAGGCAGCCAGCCTCTGATAGGTAGGGTGATAGCGGGACTCACTTGTTAGGATTCCAAAGGTCCAACGGTGCTTGCTTGTTTTAAGACAAGCCAAAATATGCTCGGTGACCACCAGGACACTGCGATTCCCATGCCCTGCCACATTCCTCCTCTCCAATCCCAGGCGGTTTTTTTTTGTCTCCCTACGTGCAGTCCAGGATGTAGACAAAATGAATTCCAAGTGACCTATGTGGGGGTGGATTTTTTTTAGAAACAAACAGCAAATTAAGAGGGGGGAAAAATCCTGTTCTCACTTTTTTTTTTTTTTTTTTGGAAGGGAGTGTATATGTTTATTTTCTCAGAGACACTTTCTGGCAATGACAAGAGAACTCAGTTCTATTGAAAGTATCTTATTTTCCCCCAACTTGAACATACTAAATATCAGCCCCCTATTTTGTTTCACTTCCTTTTCTGCCTCCCAGGCCTAACTGAACCTATGACAATTACCTTCTTTAAAGAGAGATGCCCAATTTTCTTTTTTTTTGTTTAATTTTTTAAACATGTATTAATTTTTGAGAGACAGAGAGAGACAGAGAGTGAGTGGGGGAAGGACAGAGTGAGAGGGAGCCACAGTAATGCAAAGCAAGCTCCAGGCTCTGAGCTGTCAGCACAGAGCCCGATGTGGGGCTCGAACCCAGGACCGCGAGGTCATGACCTGAGCCGAAGTCGGACGCCCAACCAACTGAGCCCCCCAGGCACTCTGAGGTGTCCAATCTTCTATGATTCTACAATAGCAGCATTTCCTGGAAAGGTAGGGATTTTTTTTTTCTAATATGTCATAGTAATATTTAAAGTATTACCAAAGATGATTGGGGGAAAATAGCTGGAAAAGCTTGCTGGCAATATTAGATCTAGGCAAATCAGAGTAAAGGTGTAATTTTCAAATATGTTAGTATTTAATATTCAAGATTATTACTTAACAGTCGAGAAAAGTTATAAAAATAAGTGTATTCAATGGTTTGATAAAAAGATAATGTTTAAATATTTTGTATGCTCTGAATTACAAATAGAACTTCTCTTTTATTTTTTATTTTTTATTTAAAAAAATTTTTTTAACGTTTATTTATTTTTGAGACAGAGAGAGACAGAGCATGAACAGGGGAGGGGCAGAGAGAGAGGGAGACACAGAATCCAAAGCAGGCTCCAGGCTCTGAGCTGTCAGCACAGAGCCCGACGCAGGGCTTGAACTCACGGACCGTGAGATCATGACCTGAGCCGAAGTCGGATGCTTAACTGACCAAGCCACCCAGGCGCCCCTAGAACTTCTCTTTTAAAGAAAAAAAAAGTATCAGAAGTAACAGGGTTTTCTGTAGCACCAGACATGGCCTGACATAAACCTGCCCTCAATCTTTGTATCCTACACCATTCTCTTGGCTGTCATTCCTCCCTCACTCCATGTCTAGTGCCAATGGAACCTGTTATTTCTCTCACCTTATTAAAACTCGTTCTAAGGCTAAGCAATGATAAAGCCTTAAAGGGGCTTACTAATCTTTTAATTATAGAACTTGGATATGTGGTCTCTTTTTAGGACCAGCAAAGGTAACGGGAGGACAAGATATTACTGGATCTGCATACCATTTTTAGCCAAACGGAACACATAAGCAATTAATGATTGCACTGGGACAAGAAGCTTGAGGAGAACTATCCCAGGTAAAAGGGACGTCTTCTGTATTTATCTAAATATTGGATAGTGAAGAAAGTCATGTTTAGAAATACATTAGATGGCTGTATCCTGTTATTTTCCTAACCAAACTAACTGCCCCCTTTCTGTTTTATTACTGCCCCCATCCCTTAAGCTGAACTCCCAGATCAACACTGCCAGCTTTCAGGGTCTCAACTCAACCTTTGCCATCTCTGGACAGTCTCCAGTCTTTCTGGATAGATTTGCTGGGAACAGGTGAGACTTTGGTGTTTCCAGGCCAGCCTCCCAGAGTAAGAACTCTCTGCCATCACTCAGATCCTCTGTCCCCATCTAGCTGCCTGGGAGCTAAGAGTCCCCATGTGATCAAATCTTCATAGATTATGCATGGTCCCGTGGGTGAAACAATAAGGACACGTGAAATGCAGTAGGACTGTCACAAGCTGAGTAGTACAAGAATTTAATACCATTGGAAGAAGTCTTATTCAACATAGTATGACAGTGCCTAGAGAAGAAACTGGGCACAGTCATAGTGAATTTAGTTCTAGCTGTCTCCAGATACAAATATGATAACAAAAACATCCCTAGCAGTTCCTTTCGATAAGTTTGGTGAAAAGGTAAAGAATGGCTAGCGGTGATTTCCAAACTTTAGTGTTTGTAAGAATCAATGGGACCATTTGAAAGAGTTCCTGGGTTCCATCCTTTAGCAAAATTGATTAGATGCCCAAGAATCAGTATGTACAATAAGCACATCAGGTGATTTGGACGTCAGGGGTCCATGGAGCCAAAAGCACTGGAAAAAGTCTTCATTGTTTCTCAACTATTCTCTTGCCAACACACAAAATACCCTGGGCCTGTAAGTAGCTGCTTTTGTTTGCCTACAAGCCCTCCTGTATTAGGGAGGATGCACAGACCTACCTAAGGCTGGAAAAGAGACTTCCGCACTCCTATGCAACTGGTATAGTGTCCATCTGGGAAAAGGGACCACTTTTGGCCCAGACTTGAAATGAAGGACTCAGATCAATCTCCAGAGAAATAATGTTGAGTATAGCCTAAACCCCATTCAAGGAGAAACTGCTATTCCCTTTATGATTCTGCTTTGGCAAACAGAAGTTAGAATGCAGCCCAGCTGCCCCAGCCATGTACAGGAACAGACTACAGAAAATATGAATGGAAACTGCTGGTAGGGAGACATCTGAATTTTTCAAACAAGGTGAATTTCCCTCCTGCTTCCCTAATTTAACATTCCAAGATGAGAAGAAAGCTGGCAACTGAAAACTGTACTTAATCCATTCTTTAAATAGCATTACAGTGTTTTTCATTTCTCTCCACACTGCATTTTGTTGTTTTTGTCTCAGAGGCTTTAACACAGGGCCAGGACTTGCACTGGGAGGCCTGCGGATTACAGGAAATAATGACCTGTATATATTTAGTTGTTCAAAGGAAATTAGAGTAGCCTGATTTTTATTATTCCCCATTGCCCTCCGTTCTCTGGTGTAATAACTTGCCCTGTTCTCTAATTTACTTTTACATCATCAGAAATGTATACCATTTAGTCCGGATTCTCCCATGACCAATCAGGACCTGCTTCTAGCTAGGTTAACAAAACCTTCCATAGAATGGGACGCCTTCATAACACAGGCCAGCCAAAGACACCGAAGAGCTCATCCTTCTGGAAAGTATGTGACCTGGAGAAATTTACCCACTTCTTCCTTTCGGTAGCCAGTGACCACTATATGCCCCTGCTGTTGAATGTGACAGCTAACCTTTTTGGGACTGGTGTCGTTTTAGATTAACCTTCTCCTGTAAAAATGTGTAGACAATTTCCTTCTATTTAATCTTTTGTTTATCAGTGTATTTCCAGTGGTGCTGCCTCCCTGTGCCACCTGTCCCTCTCACCCCATCTCTTATGAGCAATCTCGTATATTCTATTTAACATTGATATCCAAAACCTAAAATTCATCTGCTTGTAGTTTTTAATTTAGAGGAAAAAGCTTATATATTTGAGTTTTCTTTAAGAATCATAATTAGATGTTTAAATTATGATTTCGTTGAGATTTTCTAGTTCCATAGCACATGTCATCTGAATTTGCCTGCCTACTGGGATGGGGAGGGAGGGGCACAGCTGAAAATACAGCTGTATTGGAGACGAACATCATAATACCTTCAGAACATTTGAAAAAGTTCCTGGGCTAGTTTTTCTTTTCATTACAACTCTATATATGGTTTATAGACTCTTCAAAATGAAACTAACATTTGAAAGGTAGGCGAAACAGATTTTTGTTAGTTTCAGTGTGTTTTTGTGACAATTGATGAAGTTTTGTGGATTCTCTAAATTCCATTGCCATAGTGTGAGTTGTGTGTTCTTTCACTGGCAGGGTTTGGCAGGATAGAAATGAAGTAGTAAGTAGTTTTAATAATCACAACTTCTGAAATTCACTCCAACATGATCATATTTTAAGAGCTCAATAAATTTGGCCTTTATAAACTTTTCTTCATCCCTCCCCAAACATTTCTTTTCAGTCTGGGCAGTTGCCTCATTATTAAATAGGTTCTCTATTCCAAAACAAACTCAAGTCACTAGTATTCATTTTACTTTAATTGCCTTCAGCCTCATATATTATAAGATTAATTATTGGTTTCATTCAGTCCCCTCCCCGTCCCTTCTGAAACAGCAGCAATCTGCCTCATTCCTACTTAAAATTTCTGAAAAAAAGAATATTTTTCCTTATCATACTCTCTCAAATTTGGTGCCTCTGGATGTTCCTCACATCTTCCTAAATCTTAACTGAATCCTCTCAACTCTCCTAGTTTAACACAATTTTTAAAACAACTGCTACTTTATAGCAACTCTAACAACCAAACCATAGTTTTATTACTGGAGCTTAGGCAGTTTCTCTTACCAAGTCAGCTGCCTTGCTCTGAATCCTAATCCTAGGTGACATGGTAACTTGGCTGGGTCTGGATTCAGAGGTCACAGAAATGCTTTTGGAATACTCTGGCTCACTAACCCTCCAAGGACCTTTGAGCCTCAGGAAAATTTGGGATATGAATAGTTTATACCTCAGTGTGTATTTAAATCAGCTAATGTTTACCCTTTCCAGAGAGTTCACCAGGTGGTTGGCCACAGGGCTGGGGGCGAGGGAGGTGGATAGGGAATAATGTAGTGGAGTGAAAAAGAGAAATAGTGACTCTTTTCTCTGCGGTGACAAAAGATTCAATTGCCAAACTTCAATCAGAAAATATTTATTCCAATTGATTATATTTATTCCAAAATGATTTCATAGGGAATCATGAAAACAAATATGATAGCAGGATAGACAGATGATATATTGAAGCATTTATCTCAAGATAGAAATTTGGATTTTGCTCTATGTATTTTTCTCTCTCCCTTTTCTTGGAGGTTTATTTATGGATTTTCAATTTGATTCCATTTATCTGTGTTTGTCCTTACACCAGCACCAAGCTGTCTTGACTTCTACAGCTTTATAGTAAGTTTTTAAAATAGGATTGTGAGTCCTTCAACTTTCTTCTTCTTTTCCAAGATTATTTTGAACTATTCTGGGTCCTTTAAAGTAATTTTAGGACAGTTTGTCATGTTCTGCAGAAAAATCAACTCAGATTTTGATAAAGATTGTGTTGAATCTATAGGTCAATTTGGGAAATATTGCCATCATAAAAATATTAAACATTCTTATCTATAACATCAAACATCTTTCCATTAATTTATTTTTTTAAATATGAAATTTACTGTCAAATTGGTTTCCATACAACACCCAGTGCTCATCCCAAAAGGTGCCCTCCTCAATACCCATCACCCACCCTCCCCTCCCTCCCACCTCCCATCAACCCTCAGCTTATTCTCAGTTTTTGAGAATCTCTTATGTTTTGGCTCCCTCCCTCTCTAACCTTTTTGTTGTTTTTTTTTTCCTTCCCCTCCCCCATGGTCTTCTGTTAAGTTTCTCAGGATCCACCTAAGAGTGAAAACATATGGTATCTGTCTTTCTCTGTATGGCTTATTTCACTTAGCATAACACTCTCCGGTTCCATCCACGTTGCTACAAAAGGCCATTATTTCATTCTTTCTCATTGCCACATAGTATTCCATTGTTTATATAAACCAAAATTTCTTTATCTATTCATCAATTGATGGACATTTGGGCTCTTTCCATAATTTGGCTATTGTTGAAAGTGCTGCTATAAACATTGGGGTACAAGTGCCCCTATGCATCAGCACTCCTGTCTCCCTTGGGCGAATTCCTAGCAGTGCTATTGCTGAGTCATAGGGTAGATCTTTTTTAAATTTTTTGAGGAACTTCCACACTGTTTTCCACAGTGGCTGCCCCAGTTTGCGTTCCCACCAACAGTGCAAGAGGGTTCCCATTTCTCCACATCCTCTCCAGCATCTATAGTCTCCTGATTTGTTCATTTTAGCCACTCTGACTGGCATGAGGTGGTATCTCAAGTGTGATTTAGATTTGTATTTCCCTGATGAGGAGCGACGTTGAGCATATTTTCATGTGCCTGTTGGCCATCTGGATGTCTTCTTTAGAGAAGTGTCTATTCATGTTTTCTGCCCATTTCTTCACTGTATTATTTGTTTTTTGGGTGTGGAGTTTGGTGAGCTCTTTATAGATTTTGGATACTAGCCCTTTGTCCGATATGTCATTTGCAAATATATTTTCCCATTCCGTTGGTTGCCTTTTAGCTTTGTTGATTGTTTCCTTTGCAGTGCAGAAGATTTTTATCTTCATGAGGTCCCAATAGTTCATTTTTGCTTTTAATTCCCTTGCCTTTGGGGATGTGTCAAGTAAGAAATTGCTGCGGCTGAGGTCAGAGAGGTTTTTTCCTGCTTTCTCCTCTAAGATTTTGATGGTTTCCTGTCTCACATTCAGGTCCTTTATCCATTTTGTGGATGGTGTAAGAAAGTGGTCTAGTTTCAATCTTCTACATGTTGCTGTCCAGTTCTCCCAGCACCATTTGTTAAAGAGACTGTCGTTTTTCCATTGGAAATTCTTTCCTGCTTTGTCAAAGATTAGTTGGACATACTTTTGTGGGTCTAGTTCTGGGGTTTCTATTCTATTCCATTGGTCTATGTGTCTGTTTTTGTGCCAATACCATGCTGTCTTGATGATGACAGCTTTGTAGTAGAGGCTAAAGTCTGGGATTGTGATGCCTCCTGCTTTGGTCTTCTTCTTCAAAATTACTTTGGCTATTTGGGGCCTTTTGTGGTTCCATACAAATTTTAGGATTGCTTGTTCTAGCTTCGAGAAGAATGCTGGTGCAATTTTTATTGGAATTGCACTGAATGTGTAGATAGCTTTGGGTAGTATTGACATTTTAACAGTATTTATTCTTCAAGTTTTCACTTTTTGCAGATGACATGATATTATACATGGAAAACCCAATAGACTCCACCAAAAGTCTGCTAGAACTGATACATGAATTCAGCAAAGTCGCAGGATACAAAATCAATGTACAGAAATCAGTTGCATTCTTATACACTAATAATGAAGCAACAGAAAGACAAAGAAACTGATCCCATTCACAATTGCACCAAGAAGCATAAAATACCTAGGAATAAACCTAACCAAAGATGTAAAACATCTGTATGCTGAAAACTATAGAAAGCTTATGAAGGAAATTGAAGAAATCATAAAGAAATGGAAAAACATATTTCCATTAATTTAAATCATCTTTGGGGAGCCTAGGTGGCTCAGTCACTTGAGTGTTCAACTCTTAGATTTGGCTCAGGCCATGATCTCACAGTCTGTGGGATTGAGCCCTACATTCGGCTCCACAGTGTCAAAGGAGCCTGTTTGGGATTTTCTCTTCCTGTCTCTGCTCCCCCCCCTCCCCTCGCTCACACACACACTCTCTCTCTCTCTCAAGATAAGCAAAGTTGAAAAACATCATCTTTAATTTCTTTCAACATTTTTTTTTAGTTTTAAGAGTATAAATTTTGTACTTTATTTGATAAATTTATCCCTAAGTATTATTTTTCATTAAATTGTTTTCTTAGTTTTGTTTTCAGATTGTTCATTGTTAGCGTATAGAAATATAATTGAATTTTGTATTTTGATCTTGTACGCTGTACCTTGCTGAACTCTTCATTTGCTCTAAAGTTTTAATGGATTATTCAGGATTTTCTATATATATGACCATGGCTGCTGCAAATATAGTTTTAATTTTTCTTTTCCAATCAGGTTGTCTTTTATTTCTTTTTCTTGCCCAATTTCCCTGGCTAGAACCTCCAGTAAAATGTTTAATATCAGTCGCAAGAGTAACATCTTTGTTTTCATATTAGGAGGAAAGCATTCAGTCTTTCATCATTAAAAATGATGTTAGCTAATAGGTTTTTTCATAGATGTCCTTTATCAAGTTGAGGAAGATCCCTTCAATTCCCAGTTTATTTAGTGTTATTATCATGACAAAATGTTGGATTTTGTCAAATCCTTTTTCTGCATCTGTTGAGATGATCGTGTAGTTTTGTCCTTTATTCTGTTGACATTGTGTATTCTATTACTTTAATTGCAGAAATACAACCATCCTTGTATTCCTGGGATAACTCTCACTTTTTCATGGTATACCCTTTCTTTTTTTTTAATTTATTTTTTAATGTTAGAGAGAGAGAGAGAGAGCTCAAGCGGGGCAGGTGTCAGAAAGAGAGAGAGAGACACAGAATCTGAAGCAGTTCCCAGATTCTGAGCTGTCAGCACAGAACCCGATGCAGGGCTTGAACTCACAAACCATGAGATCATGACCTGAGCCACAGTCAGACGCTTAGCCGACTGAGCTACCCAGGCACCCAACACCAAATCTTACAAATGGTACACTTCATTAATGAAGCCATCTGGGTTTGGGTTTTGCTTTGTAGGAGGGCTTTGAGTTACTGAATCAAAGTCTTCACTCATTTATATGTTGCCCTCAGCTGTATTTTTGCAGTTTGAAACATGGAGGCATTTTTTTCTTATTTGTAAAAACCAAACCTCATTGAAAAAATATCTTTGGCCTCATGATAACAAAGGAGAATGAGGATAATTTCTCCAAATGCAGTAGTAAATAAGGAAGAAGGAGAGACTTCCCTGAACTGGGGGGAGTAGGTGTACCAGGCACAATTTGTGGCATAGTCCTATGGAGGGGTCAACACATTATAGCAGGGATGTGACCAACTAAAGATACTGGACATGAAGTTTGGACTCCCACAATCTCCAGCTTTCTCCCACCTCTAGAAACCCTGGGATCTGCAGAGTCACGAGACCCACAGGTACCTGTATAAGCTGATACAAACGGAACCTCAGTAAAATGGAATATGGATTTATGACTGATTCCTGGAGGAACTCCCTGACATTTTAATGTTAGCTAGAACCCATGGTAGAATAGGGGCTTCATGGATTTAAATCAATTTAAAGAAAATTAAGATAAACATCTTAATTTGTTGACTAAAATTTGTAAGATGTTGTTAACATTCTACGTGTTCATGATTCTCCACAATAGACTAGCCCCACCTGACCAGTCCTTTAGCAGAGCTGAATTATCTAGAAATTCTTCTAGGATGTTAGTCCCTTTCAGTATAATATAGAGATTATGCTCCCTGATTCTGGAGCCAGAGTGCCTGGAATTAATGCCTGGTTCAGCTACTTAGTAGTTATGGGACCTCAGGCAATTTACTTAGTTTTTCTGTATCTCAGTTTCTAATTTTTAAAATAGGGATGACATATAATACCTAATGTAGTACCTACCATGAATGACAGTCATCATTTATTCCTTGTCTACCAAGATAAATGATATTGTTACCAAAAATAACTTGCTGAAGAACTAAATTCTATATGATGTGTAATTTTTATTGAAATGACCAAATATCTTCCTTCTTCACTACTCGTGCCACTGATATGGCATCTCCGTCCTTGCTGTCACCCATTTTCAACCTATTAGTTATCCTTTATTTTTCCTTTACCGCATTTTTTAAGACTTAGAGACTCTTTTTTTTTTTTTTTACCTTATGTTTCATATTCTCTCTTTGTCTCCAAGCCCTCCTGGTTTTCACACAAATTATTGAGAAATCTACCTCCAATGTTGCCTTTCTTTTTTCAGTGAATGAGTCCTGAGTGCCTGTATATGTCAAGCTTGGCACTGGTCTTTTAAATGCAGTATTTGGGGCAGCTGGGTGGCTCAGTCAGTTAAGCATTTGACTTCAGCTCAGGTCATAATCTCAGAGTTGGTGGGTTCAAGTCCTACTGTCAGAGCCTGCTCCAGATTCTGTGTCTCCCTCTCTGTCTCTCTTTCTCTTGTGCTCCCTCTTGCTCAAAAATAAATAAATAAACATTTTAAAAATAATAAATAAATCCAGGATGTCAAATCCATATCAGAGCCCTGCAGGAAAAGTACTGCCATACCCATTTTACAAATGAGGAAATGGGTGAGGAAAGATTTGGTGACCTTCCACCCCAGTTCACTCAGCTAATACATGACCGGTCTAGCACACAAATTTGGTCTGAGTCTCTAGTCCACACTGCTGCTTATCTTTCAAGCTGATGCCAAAGTAATTTTGGTGTAGTGCAGCTTTGATTATAACACACTCAGCTCAATGGGTCCTTATTGCCCATAAAATAAAGCCTAAACTCTTAGCTTTAAAATTCAAAGCCTGCTATAATCTGGCCCAAATCTCCATTTCCAGCCTCTCTTCTCATTGATCCTTCGCACACCCACTACACTCCAACCAAAACATATCACTTTTCATTTGCAAGTATGTTATGTGCTTCCCTGCAAGGATGCCTTTGCACATAACTGTCCCTTGTACTAGGATATTCTACCCAGTGCCACCCCTGCCATAAGGGCCTTAAATCTCAGATGGGATGTAAAGTCCCCTGCTCTCTTCTCCCACAGGAGTTTGCATTGATCTGCTTCATGCAAAATGAATGCCAGTGCTGCTGGGTTGGTGAATACATAAAGGAGCTGGAAGGATTCACATGGCCTTTTGCATTACCCACATAAGAAGCAGCCCTGACAGGGGGCCCATCAGGGTAAAGAAGTGTCTTGCTACTTTTCTGCCCAATCATCCCATCATTTCAGTAAGTCTAGGTGAGGACACCTAGCCTATGGGTACCACCAGTGCAGCCACATGGGCATCTGGGTCAATCTTGCCTATTTCACAGGCTTATATTAAGATGATGGGAGTCAAGGGCCTTAAACAGATCATGGAAATTGCTATATTAATGTCAACTGCATGGCCAAGTGATTAGAAAAATACTATAGTGTCTTTCTCAGGGGCCCAAGAGGTTATATGGCCCATGAATTTGTTATGGACACAAGGAACTTAACAAAGCCTGTAAATATTGACTGTGGATGTGGCCAAAATGCTCCGAGATTATGCTTCTATAACCTGACAGTAGAATTCCTCTCTCCCAATTCTATCTTCCAACTCGTGGCTGAGTGGTGGATGACTCAGGAGAAGAGTTCATTTCTTAGATGCATTGCCTACATTATACACCTGACTAGTAGCATTTGTGGAAGGGAGAGGGAGAAGGGGCTAGGAGAGAAGTTGATGATTAAAGTTACACCCCAAATTTCCAGGTCATATTCTATCTCCAGCCTTAACATTCTTTTCATGTTTGATAGAATGATTTCCACACTTGCTCAAAGGGTAGGATTATTCAGGTACCTGACCTATAGTAGGCACTCAGAACACATATGTTTAATGAAAGAAAGAAAGAGAAAGAAAGAAAGAAAGAAAGAAAGAAAGAAAGAAAGAAGAAAGAAAGAAAGAAAGAAAGAAAGAAAGAAAGAAAGAAAGAAAG
>NW_024412395.1:28206300-28243852 GCF_014898765.1 Herpailurus yagouaroundi | reverse complement strand
AAGAAAGAAAGAAAGAAAGAAAGAAAGAAAGAAAGAAAGAAAGAAAGAAGAAAGAAAGTTTGAGAGAGTTTGACAGAAAAGATTAGAACTGGCTGATCAGATAAGCCCCTCTGGGTTCAGCTACTACAGACAAGTGAAGAAAAAACCAAGAGCAATGTGGAGGAAGATGGTAATGCAGAGTAGAAGTGCACTTTCCTGAAAGAGGAATCAATTTTTTTTTCATTCTACCATTCATTAAGACACAGGAATTATTAGGTGGAGGTGAAGGATATTGTCAGATAAGAATTTTGGCTACATAAAAAAATTGACTTCCATATGGAATTACTGGCTTGGTGTGTTTTATACATTATTTCTGGATGTTAATTTGGTTTCATTCAGATCATCTTTGTGAGAGTGCCTATCCAGAATTTAAAATATCCCTGGGGATTAAGAGGGAGGGAAGTGGCCAGCAGTATCCATATTCCATGTAATTAATTATTTGGACAGACTCATGTCATAATATACTGATACAGATTTATGTAGTCATCTCTGAACACATCTTACATTCCATGTTAGCCTAAAAAAATAGATCATGGAGAATATGTCTTATTCAATGTGCCTAGCTTAGTGCCTTTCATATATTGATGCAGGGTTCAGATTTCATTGACAGTGTATTTTCAACATAGAGGATTCAGAGCCTAGTATTACTTTTACCTACTAGTGGTGAGTTAGGCAGGTAGAAGAGGGGCATTGAGTATCTGTGTAAGAAAGGGGAGACACAGACTTCCTTGAGCCAGAGTCAGGTATAAGTATTACCTTATAACCTTAAAGGCCATGATGTGGACAGTTTAAGGCAGGATTTCTCAAACTTGGCATTATTTACATTTGGGGCCTGTTAATTCTTTGTCTCGTGGACCAGTCCTGTGCCTTGTAGGATGTTTAACAGCATCCCTGGCCTCCACCTGCTAGATCCCTGTAGCATTCCTCTAGTTATGACAATACAAATTATCTCCAGACATTGCCAATATATCCCATCCCTTATGGGCCAAAAATCACACCCAGTTGAGAACCACTGGCAATGAGCCAAAACAAAACATCTTGGGAGATTTGAACCCTCAAATTCATAGAAACCACCCAGCTGAAATGCCACTTTGAAGGAGCTTTCCAAAGAAAGAAAATCCAGGTATAAACAACAGCAGCAACAGCAAACCAGGGGCAACGTTTTGAAGAGAAACATAGGAAGTGAAGCCTAGAGCAATTTCTTCACCCAACTAGCTAACAGCTACTGAAGCCACAAGTCTGTTTCTGCACTACAGGGTTTATGGGGCAAGTTAGATTCTGGCCTCAACTATGAAGCCCAAAGGTAAGCAGGAGACATGATGTCATGGGTGAGATAAGCATCAATGGTGATTCAGACTGAGAAGCATCACCACTGGTGCTCCAGCAGTATACCCCTACGCAGTCCTATTAACCCGATAGAGTGAGTCAGAAGAGGCTAATACTCCCTGTCTGCCCCAAGAATCATGTATTGGAAGGTTTTGCAATGACCTGCAATAACCTAAAATATAACATTGTGTGAGAATAAAAGGATACAAAATTGCATATATAGTGTGGTCTTACTTTTTTAAATTTTTTAAGCAGTTTTTTAAATGTCTATTTTCTTTTTGAGAGACAGAGCACAAGTGAGGGAGGGGCAGAGAGAGAGAGGGAGACATGGAATCTGAAGCATGTTCCAGGCTCTGAGCAGTCAGCACAGAGCCCCAAGCGGGGCTTGAACTCATGAACCGTGAGATAATGACCTGGGCCGAAGTCAGACGCTTAACAAACTGAGCCACCCAGGCGCCCCTGATCTTTTATATTAAAAGGGTAAAAGATATATCATAGCTAACTAGATACAAACACATAGGAAACCTCATGGAAGGAAAGAGTGGAGATATGCTTTAAGATGTAGGATGAGAGGGGATTGTATATTACTTTTATTTCTTCATACTTTCCTTTATCTTCTATGTTGTGGGTAATGAGTATGAAATAGTTTTATAATCATTTTTTAGGTGTTCTCAAAAAATGGACTTCCTGTCTCAAACCAAGATTGGTCTAGGAATTAGGAACAGCTGATTTCCTAAGTAGGACAAATATTAGGTCTTGTGAAAAAGCTTGGGAAGACACAGCTTGAGGAAAGAGTGGGAAATGTGGAAAATATGGTTTGCTCAATGGAAATGAACACACTCCTACATGAACTTAACAAGAATTTAGCATGTGTCATCAGAGCACTTTCTTCTTAACAGACAACAACTTTATAGTTTTGTAATAGGAAGCAACATGTTTTCTCTCCCTCCCCCTGCCCCCACCCCACCACCAACTGTTCTCTGGGAAAAAAAAAATCCTCAACTCTTTGGCCACATGTAACTGTATACTAGGCTATGGAGTGTAGGGTTTGTTTGGAATGATGGATGGTTTGACAATATAGCACAATCAGACAAGACCAGCCATCAATCACTTTAAATCAATGATAGACCTTGGGTGTGTTTTGTGCCATTTTCATTCATTCTAGTGCCCAGAGAGTTGCACAGAGCAACCTCATGACCTCACATGAGCAAAGAAAATGGCTTTTAAAGTTGTTTCCAAGCTCTATTCATCACTCATTCCTGGGTGAGATGCCAGGAAATAACTTTCATGATTTTTCTTTTCTTTTTTTCCAACTCATCTTTCTCACCTCAAAGACTGAATGAAGGATATGCACATAGACAAAAAAGGGCAAGAACCCCTCTGAGTGGGCTAGGTTTTCTATCATGTGAAGGAAATTTGGTCCTTATTTATTGCATTTTTTTTTATTTCTCTTACTCATCAAACAATCTGCTCAGAATTCCCTCCTGTCTTTTAGAAAGGAAGTTGTGATTTAGTCATGATTTCCTCTTGGGTCATTCCAGAACATTTGGAACGGAGCACTCTGGCCATCAGTGTATGCTAAACTTTGCTCTTACGTTCACCAGAAGAGACCATGAGAAGCCTACTCTGCTGGGCACAGGTACTTTTCACTGTGACCTTCATGGCCATGCTTACTAATGTCTTGTCCCTACCTTCAAAAGGCCTAAACCACCCCCAAAAGTGATACTGACATCTCTTAGGGTTAAGAATATCACTGCAGGGGCTAAGGAAATATGAAGTCTACCCCATAGCCTCAGAAAGACTTTCAATACCTTTAAAAATGTGCCTCTTTTCCAAAGCCCCTTGTAACACATCTTCCCCAACTCAAAGCACTAGGTCAGCTCTGGCACTCTCAATAATCCCTTTCGATGGTCCTAAAATACGAAAGTATTTTTACTTGTCCTTATCCTCCCCTTTTCTTGTCACAGAGGTAAACAGGGAAATAATAGCAGTTTAGCCCTGCAGAAACAGAGGTTAACTCCGTCATTTTAGGTTGAAGCCACAGGAATAAATAGAAAAAGCTAGCTTTTGGCTCATCTTGCTATATACAAGATGCCTGCAACAACTAGTAACATTTTATTCATTCCCATAACAAATGGACCCACCACAAATTTCTTTAGATTTTTCATCTCCCAGGAAAATACCTTAATATCTATCTTGTGATACTGTCCTATAAATGCATGCTGCATACAAAATTTTATCATGATGTTCATAGGATTCTGTTTAATGATGGAAGAAATTTTGTGCATTTTTTTGGAGTGTCAAGTTCTATTACTATATACACATTACTCAATAAAAAGGCAGTGGAATTGAACACTAAGGAATTGGAAACTAGTATTACTGGGATCTAAACACTTCAGGTTACAAGACAACCTGAAATAAGAGAAACTCACTGGCCTAAAAATCAAATCACTGATTAGTCCCCAGATCACTTACTAGATAAAGAAGGCAAGATGCCTTTTGTCAAGGTACCAAGCCTCTCTTTGGGCTTCAGATTCCCAGCATTTTGGTAGAATGATTTGGGGAATCTGTGTGGATTAAAAGCTATTTCTCTTATAACTGCATCAAATTCCTCTTTCCTCACTTATCTATGACAAAAATCTTATCTTCAGTGACAGTTACAGAATAATAACACTGTCCTCATTATTTTTGTTCCTGTTGTTATAAGGACCAAGACAAATATGAATATTTTCCATTAAATTACATACATATGTGTTTATTTCTGTGTGTGTGTATATGTACATATAGGTATGTATGTATATGTGTGAGGGTATACATACATACACACACAGACACATACACACTCATACACATAGTTTCCCATTGTGAAAATTATAGATCTAAATATGATACTGTCTTACTCAAAACGATCAACATGTGTCTGTAGCATTGATAAAACAAGGACTAATAGACCGCAGTAGGAAGAGCTGACCTTTTTGTCACTAAGCAAGTTATAGTCAATCATGGATGTGAGGAACTCTGACCACTTCAGTAATGAGATAACTATGTTCCTTGTGTTAAAGTAATTAAACAAGGAGGCCACTAGACTGAGGTGGCTCTATTGCCCGGGTAGCCTCTGTGAGCAAACCAAAATCCAAGCCAGAGCCACACACTTGAATCCAAAAGATGACAGTTAAGAACAACCAATCACAAACAGCCAAATAGATTTTACCAAATCAGGTGACTGTTTAAGCTATAGCCAGTCAAATGATTTCCTTACCTTGCTTTCCACCTTGTCTATAAAAATCTCTCTCCCAGCTCCTGTCAGTGGGGCACTCCTAACCACCTTTGACTGGGTGCCATCAAATTTGAATTGATGTATGCTCAAATAAATTTTTGAAAATTTTAATGTGCCTCAGCTTACCTTTTATCACTTGCATAAAGAGAAAAAAAATATATAGCCTAAAACAGTTCAACTCTAAAATGTACATAGGGGAAAATTATATCGGAGAAAACACAGACCATATACTCCTCAATCTCAGCCCTTGGAATGGAAGCAAACATCAAAACCCCCATGTGCACAAGCTCCTTTGGTGGGAATCTAGTGGCAGACGAGAACATTGTTGTAGAAGAAAGAAAATCAAGCAAAGTTTCACTCCTCCGGGGCAGACCAGCCAAGAATACCAAAGTAGAGCTGTATTTTTATTTTTCCTGTTACAGCACAGATCTGTTGTTTGGCTACCAAATTACAGGTTGGGTCTGGTTCTCACATACTTCTGCTTTTCATGTGCTGAACAGGAAGAGTAATAACAGACTGCTTCTTTTACTTGTGGGATTTAGGTATTCTTCATCCTAGAATGGGTCATTTTACTAAGAAAACCTGCCAGTTTAAAGACTGGAGGTGTATGCCATTCATGTGGGGGTGGAAAACCCATAAAAATGAGAGGCTTTTGGCTAAAAAGAGTGGTTCTAGTTACTTGTTCCCATGTTTAAATGACATGTTTATGAGTCATACTCTTATTATCTAATCCCAACAGCATCATCCAGAGATCACTATCATTTATATGACTACTTCAGAGAAGGGTCTCTGGGAAATTTGACCAAGGAGAATATAATACATACCCATTCAGTTATAGAGCAGCACTCTGCACACACTTTTCATTCATTTCTTTTAAATGCTCTATCGGTAATCTATAAAAGATAATTAAACAAAGTGTAACAAATGTTGTACAAATGCATAATACCAATATCCTGGACAGGAGAGCAGTTAAGTATAATATAACATATATTGAAGGAAACTACTGCACACAGATATTACCAATTAGTATTTGAATCAGTTGGCATTCATACAAATTCTGTTTTCTTCGTTGTTTAGTTAATGGCTTTGCTCAGGAATCAGGGGGAACTAAAGTGACTTATTGGGATAAGATTTGGATACAGGGAATCAACTGACCACTGAGAGTATTATAGAAACATTTTAGCGGGAGAGGCCTTATCACTCTGACCGCCAGCATGGGAAAGAACCTTGGAATTTTGACTCATCAGAGGATTTTTAAGAACTCTGTTGGCAGACAGGACCTATCTTGAGGACATCTGGCTTTCTTCAAATGAAATCAACTTATCCTTTTTTTTCTTAAAAATGAAAGAAAGAAAGAAAGAAATAGGTGTTTTCTTACCTTCAAGGCATTTATCTTGTCTAAAGATTAAAAAAATAAGACATTATCATTTGTATCACCCTTCATATTTGTGGAAGAAAATTCTATCATTTTGTTTTATTCGAAGAGGAAATGGAAGAACACAGGACCTAAGTGATTTCTGCTGAGGGAAGTACAGAAATTCAGCAGAGGCAAGTAGTCTCAGGATCCATGATTACGTCAAGAAGAGGAATAACCAGCACTGAAGAAACTCTAACTTTCCTACCCTAAGAGAATGCATATTCTATAATCTCCACTTACAATTTTTCTATATGTGGGTATGTTTTCTCCTGTGGCTTAAACTACCAAGGTCTCTTTTGGACCTATCAAAATTCCACTGTCAAAATATTCTTGGCCTATTAATTAAAGGAGGAAGCCCAGGTTTCTCTGACCAAGAGAAGAACAACCTGAATTATCTGCCTTGCTAGGTGCATAAATTATTCCACCATACATATTGTATGATTCGACAAAATCGGGATTGGATGCCTTTATTCAAGAGAACAACCAGTGATATGAAATATGACTGATGGGCTAACAAAATATTTATGAATAAAATAATAATAATAATGATAATAAAAATAATAAAAGTAAACATTTCATAGTATAATCTGGTTGCAATAATTTGGGTGGACATAACTAAAATCTGAAAAATATCAAGCCTCAAGGTGGGATGGAATTATTGCCAATATCCTCAAGAGTAGTTGAACTTTTCATCTTTAAGAAGAATGTTCTGGGGCGCCTGGGTGGCGCAGTCGGTTAAGCGTCCGACTTCAGCCAGGTCACGATCTCGCGGTCCGGGAGTTCGAGCCCCGTGTCAGGCTCTGGGCTGATGGCTCAGAGCCTGGAGCCTGTTTCCGATTCTGTGTCTCCCTCTCTGTCTGCCCCTCCCCCGTTCATGCTCTGTCTCTCTCTGTCCCAAAAATAAATAAACGTTGAAAAAAAAAATTAAAAAAAAAAAAAAGAAGAATGTTCTAACTATGCATATTCTACCAATTATCAAGTAAATTTCCACTCAGCACTTAAGCAACAAAACAAGGAAATTAAAAAGAAAACAACACACTTTTGATCTCAGCCACGTGTAGTGCTTTGTTTGGCTATGGTTTTGGATTATTTTCATAAATAATTTAAATCCCAAGATTTCCATTCCTTTTTTTTTTTAACTATTTGTTGACTTAATAATGCCATGTGTTCATCTTTGTTTTAAATGTCTCATGCACATGATCTTGCTTAAAGTGAAAACTCCCGTTTCTTGGCTTATTGAGAGAATAGAGCAAGGTTACATTTTTACTCACAACCTTCCAAATACTCTTACCTGTTCTTACATTTTCTGAGTCTTTACTGTCACAAATAACCAGACGTGATTGCCTCAAGCTCTCGAGAAAGCAAGCAGATCATGTTAAACACCAGGTGGGGTTTAGTGACCTCTTATAGGAAGATGCCATTTCCTGATGCTCTGTGCTTTGCAATGAGGTGATTAGATGATCTTGTTGACCCAGAGTTCCTCTACTTAATCAACAAGAGAGGATTTTGGAAGCAGAGGCTTCCCTTTAAGCAGCTGACGTCAAAGCTGCAGCAAAAGCAGCATACGGCAGCAAGAGCTGCAGGTGCACTCGCTAAATCACTATGTCTTTACTTTGTCAGGACAACCTCCAGAGCGTACTCTGGCTCGCCACACATCTGGTTGATATTAATTGGTCACTGAAAAGAACATATGAAGATGCGGCATGTATAATTACATATTTACCAAAATGTCACAGCGTTTGACCGAAGCTGTCCCTGTGGCCATTGCTGTGACAGGGGCAAGTGGAAAGAAGGGAGTCACAGGGAGAGCTTTGTATGACTTCTCAATGCTTGACCGCAGCTTTCTCCATGAGGGAGGTGAACTAAAGCTCTTAACTGTGGTAACTAGAGAAACATTAAAGATAGTTGAACATTCTTTTCATGCAGACAGTTACGTTCACCTTGTAAATGATCCCTTGGCCTCCAGCTTTGCCCTCCTCCATCAGTTCCCCTTCAGATGCTCTCATTAGGCCCTAAGTGAAATCCTGATCTTCCCTGCTCACATCCCCTCCTACCCATGTCCTGCAAGTAAAATGCAAAATCTTTCTGAGGGTCTAGGAGGCCCTCTGAGATCCATTCTAACCTTATCCCTCTAACTTCGTTTCTTGTGTTCTTTCCTTGGCTCGCCCTTCTTGTCGGCCCTGCTCTTCCAGGAAGATGCCAGGCATGGTCCCACTCCCAGGCCTTTCCACTGGTCCTTGTCTTTACCTGCACTGTTTTTCCCCACGTACCCCAGGGCTCACTTCCTCGCTTCCTTCAAATCTGTGTTCAAATCCCATCTTCTTAGGAAGGTCACCTCTGGCCTCCCTATTTAAAATTACAACTCTCCTATACTAGCCTGCATCTGCCCTCTCTGTTTCACTTTCTCCCCATAGTCCTTACTGTCTTTTAATATTCTACCTAATTTATTCACCTTATTTATGATCTGTCTTCTCCCATGAGAATGGAAGTCCAATGGACAGGGCTTTTTGTCTGTCTCGTTCACTGTTATGAACAGTGCCTGGAATGGAATAGGTGCTCAAAACATTAGCATCCGGCCGGTCAGTAGTCCATGAAGTTTGATGGGGGATCCAAGGGGTTTAATTTAGACAACTGCTTCTTAGAATATGAATGAGGCTAATCATCTGCTCTATCTGTGGACCAATTAGCCCTACAGAAAGAAAATCTTCATTCTACAGCAAAGACGTCACCCTAGTGTTATCCCTCCACCTAAACATTGTAAGTAAATCACAATAAGAAAATATTGATGACACCATGCAATTCAGGATGAGCTGAACAAGAAAAAATCCCAGAGCATATATCTACCAATAGGGTGTATCAGTAAAAACACCTTTATATATAGCATATTTATTTATTTTTTTAATGTTTATTTTTGAGCAAGAGAGAGAGACAGAGCACAAGTTGGGGAGGGGCAGAGAGAAAGGGAGACACAGAATCCAAAGCACACTTCAGTTTCCGAGCTGTCAGCACAGAGCCCGATGTGGGGCCCGAACCCACAAACCGTGAGATCATGACCTGAGCTGAAGTTTGTTGCTTAACCAACTGAGCCACCCGGGCGCCCCAATATATAGTATATTTATTTAGATAGTATAGTTCCTTAGTCCAGAAAGATATGATAGTTATAAGGAAATGAAGACCTAAAGTATATTTTAAAGCCAAATAGAACTAGAAATGTTTGTTTATGTTTTATGAAATATGTTAGCAGCTATCCACTTGCCAAAAACAAGACATTTTATTTTACTAATATTATTAGTAAATATGTGTTTCTCTGGTTTTAAAAATAAGTCCTTTAATATAAAAAATTCAAAGGAAATAGAGTTCTGTAGTTAGGTAGGTTTGTGAATTTTCTCTTAAAAATATGTAACCATATTACTTAATACTCCTGACACCGGCAATCAAGAATATTTGATTTTTTTAAAAAAGCAATTAGCCTTTAAGAAAAACAAAAGCTAATTAAAAGTGACAATCTAGTCATCTAGGCAAACAACAGCTCAGAATCAGTCTATACTACCTACTATAAACCGAAAAGCAGCAAACTATAGCTTAAAATGACTTGTTTTGGGGGCCCCTGAGTGGCTCAGTCGGTTGAGAGTCCAACTCTTGATTCTGGCTCTCATGATCCCAGGGTCATGAGATCAAACCCTGTGTCAGGCTCCATGCTGAGTGTGGAGCCTGCTTGAGATTCTCTTTCTCTCTCCCTCTGCCCCTTTCCCCCACATGCGCGCGCTCTCTCTCTCTCTCGCTCTCTCTCAAAAGTAATAAAAAAATAAAATGACTTCTTTCCAATGTAGTTTTTTAAAGTTCTCACAGCTGCAGAGGCCTCACATCATTTTTCCTGCCCTGCTCTGTTGATTTATTCTCTGAAGTTGGTTAAATTCTTATGTATGGAAGGCTACGGCCATACATAACTTCTTTTAGAAACTCATTTATGCTTAAGTCAATCTATCTTCAGTTATCCATGCTTCGAAAGCTTAAAGATTCAAAACCTCAAAAATAAAACAAAGGCATTCGTAGAAAGAATGTAAGATCAGGCTATGGCTGTGCATTATTCCTACGAGGCATTAATTTAGCAACTAGATGGATGTAAAATCCACCGTGAATGGCATAATGGACATAAAAGAAAATCTATAGTGAACAGCGTAGTGGACAGAAAGGAAGAGGAGGGAAGGGGAGGGAAGAGAGGAAAGGAGAGGGAGAGAAAAAAGAAAACAAGTATCCTATTGAGTTTCCTCATGTAAAATCGAAGAAATTCCGTAAAACGCTCAAATACAGAGGACGAGAGCAGCTTGTAATTGAGCATACATTTTCCCCTAATTCCATCGTCTTTATTCATTCCTACGGTCTCACATTTTTTTCGACCTCGTCTTTTCTGTTCTTTGTACCTGTGTTTATGCCACAAACTCTACGTGTTTTATTTTCCTGTTCTCTTTTCATTTCCTTCCTTGTTCACATCCCTTGTTTTGCAAAAAAAAAAAGTTGCAGATGTGACTGGACGAGCAGAGGCAGGGTGCAGTCTCCAAATCAGCTTGATTTCATTCAGATAAGACCGCCCAGGAAAGTGATGAGGGAGGAGGCACAGTGTATTCTATGTCTTAGAACCACGCCCACGAGCTCGCACCCTGCCATGTCTGTAAATGGCAGGGCCAGCTACTGGGGAGTTAAGGCCTGGAACGGGACTCCTGATATGTCAGGAAGTTCTGGATGACTGTATTTTGCTGAATGATGAAGTAGCAACTGCTGGAAATAATAATAGGCCTTAAAATAGCAAAAATTCCTGAATGACTGTATCAGGGAGTGACCAATTTCTATCATGTGTTGATGTCAATTTAGCGCATGGATGTTCCCTAGAGAAAAAAGAAATGAGATTCCAACCTACATTTTTTTTTTTTTTTGCAAGTGATTTAAACTACATACAAAACTCCTTCCAGGCACAAGCTATAGAGCATACTGGAAATGTCAAGAGGCCAAGTGACAGGAAATGCATTTGGTAGAATCATGCTGCTCTCATGTTTAATGTGGGAATAGGAATATCCTCAACAGCACAGCATTCCTGGATGGCTCTGAAACCACAAAATGCCACAACTACAGAGTTAAGGAACAACTTCTGTAGACGAAAGCCTGAGAAAAAGTTTCAGAAACTCTTTGAAAGGAAAGTGCATGGCACGTTAATAGCCCTTAAGGTGGAACTGAATGTATTTTATTAGAGATCCACGATCATGAGCTGCTGGTTTGTCCTGCCACTAGTGAGGCATGTCCTGCCATGTTTTGATTCCTGAAAACATGGAATTATTTACAAACATTCAGAAATCAGAAAATGTCGGGACACCTGGGTGGCTCAGTTGGTTAAGTGTCCGAATCTTGGTTTCAGCCCAGGTCATGATCTCATGGTTTCAGGGTTCAAGCCCCACGTCGGGCTCTGTGCTGGCAGCACGGAGCCTGCTTGGGATTCTCTGTCTCCTTCTCTCTCTCTGCCCCTCCTCTCAAAATAAATACATAAACTTAAAAAAAATTACACTATAAAAAAATCAGAAAATGTCATATTTTAAAAAGAAAGATTGGTATTTTTCTGGGGAAAACAAAAAAGATCTGCACCACTGGAAATATATGCCTCTCTGAGACCATTTTTTCCAGAGCTAGAGCTTGGCTCTTCTGTCCATGAAACAAAACTTCCAGTCTCTACCACTCACTGTGGTGGCTCTTACACCAGATATGCTTTGTTCATTTTCATTACCTGCCTGGCTTTGAATCTGAGACACTTGTTCTAAATTCTCCAGCTGGATCTTAGCCCTCTATATCTGAAGACATCAATGGCAAGGAATAATGAGTTCAGAGAAAAACACTTCGAGAGAGACGGAAAAGTAAGAGTTTCTTACTCAATAAGAACAATGTCATCTTTCCACCCAGGGTTTCTTAAGACATGTCCCAATCTAAAAGCTGGGAAGGAGAAGTGATGATAAAAGTGTCCAAAAGGACCAACCACAGAGTGAGAGAATGAGAGAGACAGAGACAGAGAGACTAGCACATTAGCAGGTGTCAAAAATGTCTTTGTCAACATTAATACTTCTCCTTGGGAATCACATGCAGAAAAGGACAGAGATTAGAGAGGGGTCTGAAGCTTCACACAGAGGCCATAATCTATAATCCTATATTCACTAGAATATTTCTCAGATGCTAATGAAGCATAAAATTCTGGTAACTCATTAGGAAGGGTTCTTTCCAAGATCTTTTTATATTTGTAATTTTGAATTCTTTTTCTCAAGGATGGTCTCCCAAATTTTATATATTTCAGGCCTCAAAAACCAAAATCCACCTCCGCCCATATCCCCATATATAAATGTCTTGGCCAAATTTATCAGTCAAGGGAACCAAATGAAAAATGCATAAGGTGCCAAGTGTGTGTGCGTGTGTGTGTGTGTGTGTGTGTGTGTGAGAGAGAGAGAGAGAGAGAGAGAGAGAGAGAGAGAGAGAGAGAGAGACTGGCCAAGCCATTCAAGAAAGGGAGGTGACCCAGTGGTTACTAAAACCATATTTCATAGAATGGGGGAGTCTCAGAAATTGCTTATTTCATGCAACACCTTCTGAGTCATTATTCCATAAGATAAGCTATTTTCAAAGATTTAAAAATAAATTAAAATTCCATTAAAACATGCTTTTTATGGATAAAATCAGAAGCACTGATATATATATTCTCTCTGTAGTTTAATATTCTATATCATTTAAGACTCGAGAGGCATAATCTGACTTGTTTCCCTGATCCCTAGTATATGGAAATGTTTAGAGATTTACTATAACTAGGTTTTAGAGGATTGTCCACAAAAATAATTATTAAGAAAGAAATCCTAGAGGTATCAGCTAAAGTCACAGGTCTAATAAGTGTTGGATCTGTTCTAGAATCTGTAATATAATCACTTATTCTTTTCATCTTTATAGTATCATCTTATACAAAAATGTAGGTGATAAAATATTGTAAAGTTTTACTTTTAGAAAACAATGTCGGAAAATATTATCTTTCCACTCATTAAGATCAGAGTCTTATATCTGACATATAATGAATCTGTAAGCTACTGGTATTCAAATTATATCTAATTGCACACAAAGAAGTGGGTCCTAGAGTTTTGACTATCTCTAGCTTCTCAGAGGTTTGGTACTTTTCATTCCAAAATCAATTTTTCTAGATTAAAATGGAGAAGTTGGCTTTATTTTGACATGGAAATTTCAAACCAGTCATGGAGCAACAGGTTGGTATAAAGGGGATTCCATCTCTCATTAGGAAATCGAATATAATTAAATAATAATCCACTGAAACTTGACAATATGCTTCCCTTACATCCATGCTATAGGTTTGTCAGATAGCTAACATGGATGAAAAGAAGGGACATTCTGAAACTAGAGTATAAAGACCCTTGAACTAGGTCCAAAAGAAACAGTCTTGAATCAAACGCTTCACCATTATCGGCAATGTCCTAATAAGATTCCTTTTGAAAAAATATATATTAGCCCTTCACTGTTCTCTTCTTTTCTTTTTCTGTTTCTTGTACATTAATGTTTTGGCAAATTAGTCAATAACAACATTGAGGGCACATTTATAAAGTGATGGATGAAATAAACATGAAACTAGAAATGTGTTTTACTAAAATTGGTTTGACTTATTCTTGCCATATAAATCAAGCAATATATTTTCGATAGCAAGATTGCACCTACTTAGGTCTACTTGGATTTCTACTAAATTTAAACACTCAAATCTTCAGATTTATGGCTCTCCACCAAAAACAAAGTTATATTTTGTAGCAATGAAGCAAATAAAATATTTTAGCACATGCAAAATAATT
This sequence comes from Herpailurus yagouaroundi, assembly GCF_014898765.1. Taxonomy (NCBI): domain Eukaryota; kingdom Metazoa; phylum Chordata; class Mammalia; order Carnivora; family Felidae; genus Herpailurus; species Herpailurus yagouaroundi. Next base: position 28,229,925 of record NW_024412395.1, on the reverse strand, counting down.
CATTTCTGTATAGTATCTCTAGTTTTGCTCAGTCTTTGCCCTCATAGACAAATACACACACACACACACACACACACACACACACACCACCAATCTCTTCTTATGACTATTATCCCCTCAAATCGTTTTAATTAGAAGTATATGTGTAACAAGAAAATGGCTGGAGGCAATGAGATCAATGAAAGGTTGCGTGTGTGGGTGTATGTGTGTATGAATTTTCTTTCTCCTAATAGTGTATTTAGAGTGATACTTTATTATTATATTTTTGATTGTCATTCTGTTTTGTTTTGTTTTTGCTTTTGTGAGAAAAATTTCTTTTCTTTTTGACACAAAATCTTTCCTACTAGAAAGCTATGTCTTTGATTGTCAACCTTTGAATTAATTTAATAGTATGAATACCTCCAGAAAATTTTAAAGAGATTTAGAAAATAGTGTGTTGTTCTATAGAAAGGACAGAACCTCAATCTTCAGATAAATCAGGAATTTGTCTTTGTCCAATTGTCTTAGAGAAGCTATGTTTTTTCCCGTCTTCTTTTTATTTTGTGAGGTAATGAAATATTTAAATAACTGATACTTGGCAGAAACACTTATTCCCACAGTATTTCTTGCCAAAATGAAAGAAGAAAGATCCAAATATCAAACAAGGGACGCCGTATTTGTGAGATTATGAGGCTGATTTTCTACATGACCTCCTCTTTAAAATAAAATAAAACAAAATAAAATAATCAGAGGAGTGGAAATCCAGAAAGCTTTTTGTGACATGATATAACCATCCTCAGTTGATGACAGAAGTTGAAAATAAAAAAGGATATAGCAAGAAACAATCTTACCCTGACAGTGAGTGGATCAGATAACCAAATCAGTTTCAATATTTGTTCAATTTTTAAAAGGAACACAAAAGTTAGGACAACATGACCCATAACTTGTTATTACCTAAATAAAATTAAATGCCTTTAAAAAGTTTTCCATTGGAGGGGTGAGGGGGGCAGAAAACAAGCTAGGTCAGAAATAATGTGTTCACTGGGCCTTCTTTTATGAAAGGAAAATGCTCTACCAAAGAAAGAAGTAATCAGATTCTACACAGGTATCATTTTTATAAACATCAAGCTGGCAAAAATACCCTTTCTTTCTTCCCCAAGATTTGCTTTACAAAATTTAAGGAGGAACTCCCTTCACTAGGGCTCCTCATTTAATTATTGCATCCAAAATTTATTAAAGAAAGAAAACAAAAACATTTGTGAGCCACAGGGACTGGTGGTAACACAGGTACGGGGAAACCAGGAGGATCTGCTGATTCCAGATGGAGTGGATATATCCCCATGGCACCTATTACTTGCCAAATGTTTCATAAAGCAAACACATGACCTAAAAGATTTTTGCAAGTGTGGGGTCTTCAAAAAAAAAAAAAAAAAAAAAAAAAAACGAAAAAAAAAAAAAAGTACACACTTGCAAAAAAAAAAAATTCTGTTCTTATTTAAAAGTCATTTCTTAATTCCTAACCATAAGTTGTTTTTAAAAAAACACACACTTTTAATATTTTTCAGCTGTCATGCCCACTTTAGTGAGTCTACATGTGTGGGTACTCCATAAAATCTCAGTGGTGGTGGCAGATGTCCTCTCTGAAATATTTCATGTGCTGCTGGGGGTGGGGGAAGTGTCACTTTTGTGCCATGAACACCATTCCTTCTGAAGGCTCTGATTTGGGACAGCCCCTCTAGAGCAAACTCTGCATTGCTTGATGTCACTCAAACGGGTGGTAAGCAGCAGAGAAACATATGACTATGTCAAGATGAAAAAAGGAATTTTAAATAATAACATATTTATGAGGCCCTTTACAACAGCAAAAGAACGGCTGTAAAAAGAAATCAATAATTGTTGTAATTCCGGCTTGGCTATGGGAGAATAAAAATTTATATCTGTTGTCTGAAGTGAACAAAACCTATGTTCATGGAAGCTCTACTCAGTCTCAGTCCAAGGAAGAGTCACCTGGTTGTTGGAGCCTCAGAGTATCTCTTCCTTTGCATTCCTCTAGCAGTTTCATGATGTATCACACATTTTCACACTTAATTGCATGCTGTCTTCCTTTCTTCTCTAATTGTTTAGAGGTTTAGTGGTTTAAGAGATGTTTTTACTTACTTTGAATTAACTTGTATTCTTTCTCATTCAAGATGATTACTGTGCTGAACAGAAGATACTTGATAAATATTTAATTGACCCATTAATTCATTCAGTAAATTTCATTAAGCACCTACCTTGGGCCGGATTTAAAAAATGCCATGCACCCTTGCCCTTGGGTAGCATACAGATTTCCAGTAGAGAAAGCAGAGATTCCAGCTAAGAATCCCAGGAACAGAAGTAAAACTACATCCAGTGATATGAGCTTTGAAGGAAGAATACCATTTGCTGAGGGTGTCTATCTGGGGATCTCATGTCAAGGGGGGATGGGGAGAAGGTAAAATTTTCTAAGCAACTGATACTTTAAGTCCAAAGGGCGAGTTTATATTATCAAGGGAAGAGAAATAGAAACATCTTGGGAAGAGGAAAGTGCAGGCTCGGATGAATAACTGAAATAAGACTAGTGTGTTGGGAGAGTAACAAATACTGGGTGAATAGAGGAAGATTCTGGAAAGGTTAGCAGTGGCCGCGTTGGCCCTTATGGTCTATGGTAAGGATTTTGAACTGTGAAGTCATTCAGGGTTCTCAGCCCTACAGTAGTAGCATGATACAATTGACTTTTTAAGATGATTCTCCCTGCACAGAGAATAATGATATAGTTAACAGATAGGTAAAACTTAATTAGAAAGAATAAATATAGAGACAGGGAGACCAGAGGAAAAAAGGTTTCATTAGTCCGGGTGAAAAATGACACAGCCTTGAACTAGGGAGCAGTGGACATGGAAAGACACGACAGACTTCAGGTATGTTTGGAAAATCACATCTTTAAGACTTGATGATAGATTTGATGTGGAGTTTGAGAGCAAAGGGAATAAAAAAGAATACACAGAATTCTAGCTTGAACAACTAAGTGGTATAGTACCCTTTCCCAAGATGGGGAAATAAAAGGGAGTGTGGGACTAGACTGAGGAAGAGGGGGGAATCAATAGCCAGCCTCAGTTGTAAAATTTCAACTGACCCTGAGTTATCAAATTGGAAGTGTTGAACCAGCAGTTGGACAGATCTGGAGCTTGGAAGACAGTTGTGGTTTTCTTTGGTTTTGTTTTTTGTTTTTGCTTTGGTTTTTCTTTTGAGAAGACAGTTTGGGAGTCATTAACCTACAGGGAATTTTTGGAAACAGGACTGGCACATATCACCTAAGGAAAGAGTAGGTGAGGGGAGGAGCAGAGGGCCCAGGGCAGAATCTGGAAGAAGTCCAAACAGGACAAGGAGACATAGAAAACAGATCAACATAGAGGGAACAGGAGGAAAGCAGCGAGTGGAGTGTGAAGTAGCCTAAGGGAAGAGAATCCAAGAGGCCCCACCTGTTGACCGCCCCTTAAGGGAAGCTGCACAATCACCAATCAGTACCTTCCATTCAGGTGTCTGCCTTGGGTCATTCCTGTTGGAGTTTATGATCAAAACACAGATTATTTTCTCTGTCACTAATGTCTTCATTTTTACATCATTTTTCTCCCAATGGGTCTTACATGAGCTGTTCTGGAAAACACATTTCTCTTTGTGAAACTGCATGGCTACAAAAGGAATTCTTGTATGCCAGGCGATCTCTATTTTTAGGTCAGACCATCTTAAACATAGAGTCCAAATTTGGTGAAAATGTATCTAGTATATGATGTAGTTAACAAACAAGTAAATGGTAATTTACTATTCCATTAATAAATATTTTTGCCGACAGATGTTAAATGAGCTATAATTTATCTAACCAGCCTTCATGCCACCTTCTTATCACCAAAAAAAAAAAAAAAAGATACTTTAAAAAAGTACCGGGGAGCCTGGGTGGCTCAGTCAGTGAAGTGTCCGACTCTTGATTTTGGCTCAGTTCATGATCTCATGGTCATGAGATTGAGCCCCAAGTCAGGCTTCAAGCTGGGCATGGAGCCTGCTTAAGATTCTCTCTCCCTCTCGTCCTCCTCCTCCACTCATGTGTGCACACACATTCTCTCTCTCTCTCTCTCTCAAAAAGAAAAATTGCCAAAAATGTGTAAGGGATGCAAGAAAATTAAAAACAAGTATATTTTATTAGAAACATTTCTGATGGGGTGCCTGGGTGGCTTAGTTGGTTAAGCGTCTGACTTCAGCTCAGGTCATGATCTCACAGTCCGTGAGTTCGAGCCCCACGTCAGGCTCTGTGCTGACAGCTCAGAGCCTGAAGCCTGCTTCAGATTCTGTGTCTCCCTCTCTCTCTGCCCTTCCCCTGCTCATGTTCTGTCTCTGTCTCAAAAATAAATAAAAATATTTAAAAAAAGAATAAATTCTGATGAATGTATATTCTTTTTAAAATTTTTCTTTAAAGGTCTGTGTGAAATATATTGTTGGTGGGAATGTAAACTGGTATACTTTGGAAAACAATATTATTTTATCTTTTTAAACTTTTTATTTAATAATGTAATGTAGAAATTGCACATAAGTGTATAGTTCTCTGAATTTTTACAAACTTATCACACTTCTAAAGTCAACACTCTGATCAAGAAACAGAACAATTCCAATACCTCAGAAAGTGCTTTGATATTATATTTTTTAAAGTTGAAGCTTCACTAACCCAATAGCAATTCTACTTATTCACACGCACATATGCCATATATATATATATATATATATATATATACACACACACACAATTCTGTTCATATACATGTATACCCACATGTATATATGTGATACTGTATATATATATATATATATATATATACATATATATACACGTATCAGTAATTCTGTTCATATACATGTATATACACACACATATATATACGCATACATATATATGTGTGTGTGTGTATCTACAATATAAATTCTTACATGCAACTCTCAGAATTGTACCAGAATGTTCATAACAAATCTGGTTATAATAGCTTAAAATTGCAAACAATCCATATGACAATCACCTGGAAATAACAACTTGCAGTATATTCGCAGAATGGAATATAATACAGCAGAGAAAATTCAAATGAATAAACAACCTCTAAGCACAACAACATAAATGAATCTTAGAAGCAAATATTATAAACATAATGTTTATGTAGAAAAAGCAAATTCCAGGAGAGTAGAATTAATTGTATGACACCCCTTTTATAACATTTTAAAATGAATAAAATATATTTAGGCATATACAAATATGTGACAGAAACAAGCAAGCAAATAAAAACACAATAAATACAACATTAATAATAGTGGTTTCCTTTTAGGTGAGGCAGAGGGAGGGGACAGGAAGAAGCACAAGGGTGAGTGACAGTGCAGTATATCATCGAGACCAGGGCAATTGTGAAAGCAAAAGGGGGCACTATTAATAAGTAAAGCCGGGAAGTGATGGTAAGTAGAGACTGTCCCAAGGCAAACCTGGACTGCGGATCACCCTAGTTATTCACAACCAGTTGTTAGATTGATTGGTAAGTTCATGGGCATATTAATTAACTAATACAATTAATAATAATAATTAGTATTATTATATAACTAATATAATTAATATATCATAATAAAATTAATAATTATTATAATTATTATAATATAATTAATTAATTAATATAAATTAAAGAGGGACATTCATGAACCAACGGTTTATGACGGATTCAATTCAGGAATCATCGAGGTCCAAACATAAGTAATACTTTGTCGATTTAAAAATGTTAACTATTTAGTGTCCTGGGCTTTAATATTAATCCTTGGGGGCATGAATGAGAGGGATGGAACAGAACAACCATTTCCTAAAAGAGAGTCTAACTCAGGAAAGGAGGTGGAAGGGGGAACAGTTAGCCATTGTCCAGTCCCCTCTCTCCCAAGATCCAAAGAGTCAAAGTTCACAATGTAACAAATGTAATGAATGAAATGATTATTTGATTTTATACCTAATTGAGGTTAGGCTAATTACTTAACGAATTTCAGGGCACTCAGGTTCAAGTTCTACCTAATTATTAAGCCAAAGTAATTGGATCCTGACAAAGTAGCTGACATTGCTTTATAAGTGTCCTTCAATAGCTAAAGGGAGTTTGAAATTCAGTTGGATCCTCAGGTTTGTATAGGAAGATAGTCACAATTCTTAGCCACCAATAAAGCACAAGAAACACCAATCCAAACAGGTCCCAACCATGGCACTGGTGTAGGATTCTACAGCATTCCTGTTGCTCTGGCATGACCTCTCCATGCTGGATCATAAAGAGAGCCAGTGATCTCCAAGGAGAAGCCACTACAGCTTGAGTGGGAGGTGTGACCTCTAAGGACTTGAGTTGCAGCTCGTAAATAACCAGTTATGCGAGCAGGTCAATGTTTTAAAAATCGGTAAAACTACAGGTGGATAAAGAATTCATTCTGCCTAAAATTAATATAATTTGGAATATATTCATGAAGAAAGTAAATACAAATTGCCTTGCTTTCTCAAATAAATATGAGAAAAAGGAAAATAAAACGATCACGACTGAGACCTCCCTTGGGACTTTGGAAGCCTAAATGTGATTCGTTTTATGAAAATCCACCTCTGGCTATGACCACAGTGGAGCATACCAGCTGAGTGTTTACCTGAACTTCACACTGAATATTACAGATCCTACAGATGTGCAGAGTGAACCAGCCTCTGTCAAGACCTGGTCACTGTTGACGACAATCCCTGCATAGACACAATCAGTGTGTTTGACTTCCACTTGTTGGTTTGTGCATGATTTGATTGTAAATTAAATTTGACTTACTACATTTGGATTCTAATCTTCAGGAAATACCAAAGAGGTGCCTAAAATATTTTTAGCAACTGCAGTAGAAAACAAAGCAACGTTGGGACAATTCTCTCCATGGTACCAAACTCTTCTATAACTCCAACAATTTCCATTACCCCAGTGCCTAAAATAGGCATATACTACATGTTTGTTGTTTAATAAATGAAGGGAAATCTGGATCTTAATTATGGCTTTACCATTTAGTGCTATACCTTTTTTTTTTTTCACTTGTCTTTAAAATGGGAAAAGTAATAAAACAGAAGCCTTCTGTGAGGTTTACTGACAAAAAAGAAGAATCAACATGGGAGATGCCCAGAAACTTATGGCCTTCCCCTTACACCAGAATATGATTAAAGAACCTGATTTCTGGAGCCCATAAGAAAACGATGGGGTTTCTCTACTAAAACAGTCCCTAGAGCCCAAAATGACCAGGTTTCTCAGTGGTGTCGAATGTTCTAATTAATACAGTATCGATGTGTTGACTAAGTCCATATCACTCTGACTCAAGCTCAAACTAAATGCTATTAAAGATTGTGAATTCTATATCAGTATTGAATTGAACACACAAGGGAGAATTCTTTCTTTCTTTCTTTTTTCTTTTTTTTTTTTTTTTTTTTGAGAGAGAGACAGACAGACAGACCAAGCAGGGGAGGGTCAGAGAGAGATAGAGTAGCCCAAGCAGGCTCCATACAGAGCCCGAGGCAGTGCTCAATTTCAGGACCCTGGGATCATGACCTGAGCCAAAATCAAGAGTCAGACACTTAACTGCCTAAGCCACCCAGGAGCCCTGTGGGAGAATGTCCTATATATGATGGTTTTAAAGGAGGAAAAGAGAGAAATCACAGCAATTAGTCCTAACAGAGTGAAAAATGGAACACAAGACTGCTAGGACAATACCCAAATTATTAATGAATTCTAGATAACAAATAGAAATATATTTGTCATAAATAATTATTGGAACAAAAGAGGTCATATTTAAACAGGATACTAAAATCAAACTAAGGAAATTCAAGAGAAATTCCAGTTTTGGAAAAACAAAAAACAAAAAAACAAAACTAAACTAAATAACCTTCCTTGTGGTTACTAACACCATTACTGTCATCAGGGATTACTGAATGATTATTATCATCACTGCATGATGTACAATTTCAAGTTCTTATAAGCCTTATACCTTATATATAATGAACATGGTAATAAATGCTAAATGTGTGAACACATTAACAATATATGATAAGTTTCTTTCTAGGAACTAGCACATGGATGTCAGAAGTTTTATATTTGGTAGTTTCAATTAATTTTGCTACTTAATTCTAAGTACTATATTAAGTTACCTCAGTTCACCCATCTGGTAAAGAAATTTTATATGTAAAAATCAAGGCTTTTCTTTTCAATCATATTTCTTTCACTTTCTGAACTCCACTTTTTATAACCCTAATTATGAACAAAGAGATCATGAGAAGTAAATCCATTTCAACTTCTAGCTACATTCAAAATATGGAATATTGAGTCTCCATGGAATGCCCAACCTCAGAAAGATTTTCCCCTGGGCCTCACAGGATATATTTTACAGCAGTTTGGGAGAGGAACCAATATTTTTTACGGTTCTCTGGAGCTTTGGATGGGCAGAAGACCACCAAGAAGTGGGATAAGTTTTCAGTTCTGTGGGTGTTACTAGAAGGGATTTGCTAAACCTACAAATTTCCTTCTCAGGTCACTATTAAGTCGAGGCGACATATATATAATATCTGTATGTGCTGGTGATGTAATTGCAAAACATATGTCTGTCAAGATAAATTTAAAATACATTTTTATCCCAAACATTTCTAAGAATACCCATGCAAATCATATTTTTCGGTTTATGAGAGACCAGTTTGTTAGTTTCTATAGAGGCTTTAAGGATAATGTGAGATCTAGTTCAGAAGAAAATTTGTTTTTCTACCTATAATTGTCTTACATTTACATTTACATTTTTATACTTATAATTGTCTTAAATTTACACCTCATTGTCTTGAAAGGGCAACGTTTCTTATGCATATATTGTGAACATCAAGAGTCCTTGCAAAACAACAGAGAAAATAACATTGACACAATGGGAGTTGACTATCATAAGGATGAAAAAACAGATTAATCATAGCAGTAATAACAATATCTAACTTTTAAAAAAGTTTTTCTTTGTGCAAGGCCTGTGGTATGTAGCAATTTTATGCAGCATCTAACATAATTGTCATGACAATCTTATAAAGAGAAGACGGTCAGAATTGGAGTTGGAATCCAGATAAGTGAAACGCTATAGAATGAGGGTGGGAATAAAAGAATAAAGAATCTTTTAGCCTTTCCTGGTATTCTGTTTTCCATAACAAATTGTTTCTCAAAAAATGATCTTGGGTCTGTGCTCCGTTTCTCAAGATAATTCTCACAGTTGTAGTTTGGCTATATGAGTCAAAAGTCTTAAAAACCACCATGTTTTTTGAACCAGGATTTCAACCTCTGAGAATTTTAACCTAAAGCAATATCCTGCAATTGCATAAAATGCAAATGTAAAGATGTTCACTAAGGCTTTCTGTAAGATAATAAAGACTTCTAAACAGCACAAGTAATATGAGATTTGTTAAATAAACAATGGGAGACCTGTGTGATAACTATGCCCCATTATGAACTGTACTATAGGAAAAAAGCCTCTGAGCACACAAAGAATAGATTCACATAGTATTGCTGACTTTAAAAAATGTATCCCAGTTTGTATAGAAACAAAGATATAATTTTGAAAAGGTCTTAGGGGGGAAAAAACACATCAAAATGGTAACCCACGACACTTCTCCCAGATGTGTTCAACACCAAAAGCACCAGTAGCAAAGGTGAAAGGAAGCAACACAATGTCCTCATAGACAGAACTCTGGTGTGATTCTAGATGTTGTTCTAAGTAGGAGCCTAGTTCCCTGGCCATCAGTTAACTCCACAATGCCCTTTGGTAACTCCCTTTTCTTCTTGAAATATCCAGGGCTTATTTCTGTGGCTTGCACTAAGGATCCTGACAGATACAGGTCCTCGTTTGAGCCTACAGTACAGTCCTGTGTGAAACACAAAGTTTTGCTCAAGCCAGCCTTTGGGAGCATATAGGGAAGAAGCTCGGGTCATCACTTTAAAATGACCATAAGAAATTATTCCTATGATTGTGGAATTATAAAATGCAAATTCTCCACCCAGAGATAAAGTTTTGAGTAATGGTAGAGCCACTGGAAAATTACTGAAACAAATTGGAACTATGGGGGGAATAAAAGGGGACTGCTAGGAACTGAATTCCTCAGATCCCATCTAATGCACGCTTTGACTAATAAAGGCCTCAATGATTTCTACTGAAGGAGTTCTTCAGAGGAATTCAACTTCAAGGTTAAGGTCTAGATTCAAGAAATAAGACTCCACAAGATACAGGTTTATTCAGTCCATACAATTCGGAACTACTAACAGCTTCAGAGAGGATTCTTGATTCCAATTCCCAGGCCCTGTAACTAGCACCCATGTGACGCACTAAAGCTGTTTCTACCCCGAAATGTCCCCACAGCCCAGTGATGTGGTGACTGAAAAGAATAGATAAGCAGGTAATTCTAAGGAGCAAAATGAAGAGGCAGCCATTTTAAAAAAGTCAAATAGAACTGATTTCACTTTTACATTCAGGACCACACTATCTCTGCCTCTCTCAAGCCACACAATCCATACACAATAACACACCTATTAGATAGTTCCTATGGTCATTTGACTAAGGGAGACAAACTCAGACCTCGTTACAGATGGGCTGCCTGATATGCCAGTACCAGCTAGCCATGTATTCCACTGCAGACACACTCATAAGTGGCTCAAAGAATATGAGTCCCCACTAAAAGAATATGATAAAGGGATATTCTCTCTTGTGGGCATGACCTGGGGCAGGAAATCTGGTTACCTAATTTGCTTAGGAAGAGAAATGGCTTAAGGAACACACTGATTTATAAGCAGTCACTGGTCATTAGGCTAGTTGGCCAGGAATTAGAAACACAGTGCTGGGAAACTGGTGAGTACTGTCTGGGGCAAAGTTAGATGAATGTACGAGGTACAGACACACAGCATGAGGGTGGTTGTATCCCATGTGAAAAGCTCAGTGAAAGACATCCACTGTTGAGGAGACCCACATATCATAGGGGTAAAATAATTCATGCAATGGATATCAGGCAGCATCCTTTCCTAGGCACTACAGTACTTATTCAGTGGGTCCATGTACAAAGGTACCACAATACCAGAAATAGAGGCTTCACAAGGGCTCAATGCCATAGATTTTACTTCTGCTTTATCTCCACGGCGTAGCAATGACCAATGCTTAACACTTAACATCGCATCATTCCCAAAGAGACCAACAACTTCCTGATAGCAAATTGAAAACAGTGGACATCTATAATTTTTAAGGGGCATCTACCCCTCCAGAATACATACCTATTCTGTAAATGGGCTTGCTTCACATCTGCCAGTACTATCATCCATGAACTTGTAGACATATCTTGCTAATCATCGCAGAATTGCACAACATATTAAAGCTCATTTTACAGCAAAAACCAATGGGTTTACAACCATGAAATTCACTCGTATTGCAATGCACCCCATTGCCCAAAGGAATCTTACCTCTTCAAATAGTGAAAGGCTTACTGATGATTCACTTGTGAGGTCATTTGGAAGATCACATCTTGATAGTACTGGGTGCTTTGAGACAAGGAACTAGTATCAGGTGCTGTTTCTCCCATGGCCAGTACACAAGAGTTTGGGAACAAAGAAGTAGAAGTAGGCATTACTGTTTTCACTGTTACACCAAATTATCTATACCTGCATCATTTTTGTTTCCTACCCCTATAACTTCTCATTCTGCAAGTTTAGAGGTCTTAGTTTCCAAAAGAGAAATACTTTCATTAATGACACAATAATTTTGCCATTGAATTATAAGTTGACACCACTTCATGGATAGCTTGGGTTTCTCCTGCCATTAAATTATCAGGCAAAGACGAGGGACGAGGGTTGTGATCCTGCTTACCAACAAGACATCAGTTTGTCGAAACATAATGGAATTCACTGGGACACACTTCCCACCTTAGTAATCTTAAACACAGTTGTAAAATCCAAAACAATTGCCCAATAAAACCAGAACCACTAAGTGTTCAGACTCTTTGGGAAAGAAGTCTTGGGTCACCAACCAGATATAGAACCCTGACCCACTGAGGTTCTGGTTGAGGGCAAGAGATGAAGGAAGCAATTTCATGACTAGAGATAAAAAGAAGGGCTGGCTATGCCAGCTCTGTTCATTTTTGTTATGTTTTTATTAACAAATTATGCATATTTTATCTTTTCCTCTTTCTTTACTATCTATAAGAAGAGTGTCAGTGATACTTAAATTTTCATTTTAATTCATAAACCACCATACTTTAAGGAACGACATCCAGACCTGATGAAGATATTTTATCACCTAGAGAGATTTGCCTTTGAGAATGAAGAGTGGATAATGAGATTTCAAGTGACCCTTTTGTGGGGGGGGAGTGGGAGAATTTTTATTTGTATTTGGGTTATATTTTGTTAGATGGAAACATGAAGTTGTTGTGTGGGAATAAGTTATATATGGTTGGGGAGAATGCCTGGTGCATAGCAAAAGAGGTAAACTGTGTGACACTTGTTTGTACTTGTGCTCACAGATTCATTCTCTGCCCTTACTCTGCTCTCCAGGAATTGGCTTTTTGCAAACAACATCTCCAAGGCTACTTTCGTCAATCGACTTATAGCTAGGTAGGGTAAATGGGAAGCTCTAATATGAGTTTGCGGCCCAAGGAAGGAGGAAGCCAAGCCTACCACACCAACTCTCCCCCATTGTTTCATGGTTCTAATTTTTTTTTTAATGTTTTATTTATTTTTGAAAGAGACAGAGCACAAGTTGTGGAGGGGCAGAGAGAGAGGGAGATACAGAATTCGAAGCAGGCTCCAGGCTCTGAACTGTCAGCACAGAGCCTGATGTGGGGCTCAAACCCACAACCATGAGATCATTACCTGAACCGAAGTTCGATGCTTAACCGACTGAGCCACCCAGGCACCCCTCATGGTTCTAATTCTAGCCAGGGATCTAAACAGCCCTTCTCATCATGATTTTACCTCCTTCTCAGCAGCTCTGCTCCAACGGCTCTTTTTTTTTTTTTTTTTAAGTTTATTCATTTACTCTGAGAGAGAGAGTGCATGCATGTACATAAGCTGGGGAGGGAGGGAGAGAGAGAGAGAGAGAGAGAGAATCCCAATCAGGCTCTGAGCTGTTAGCAAAGAAGCCAATGCAGGGTTCAATCTCAGGAACCATGAGATCATGACCTGAGCCAACACCAAGAGTCAGAGCCACCTAGGCACCCCCATTGGCTCTTTAAATGTCATATCCTCCCTCTGCTCTCCAGTCCTGGATGGAAGTGCTTTACTGGTATAGCTAATGTTAGGGCTGGTATTCCATCATTGTTCAGCTTTTCAGTTTTTCTAATAATTTGATAAGAAGCTTTATACTCCTAATGTCCAGCTACCAAGCACTGACTGTTTTCCTCACTTGACCCTGACTGAGTCAATCTCAGGAGTTCAGGTGAAAGATGATGGTGGTTTAAATTAGGGAACTAGGGTGCTAATAGTAGGGATCAAGAGATTTGGATTGGTTAGAAGATATGTAAATTGTAGGTGATAAGGAAGGGACGCATCAAGGAACATGCTTGGTTTTCTATTTTGAGCATCTGCATTATTAATGCCATTATTTATTAAGATGCACTAGATATGGGAGGAACAACTTGGAGGTAAGAATTAAACATTCCACTTTAGACGGGTTCATCATGAGATCCCTGTAGGATTGCCAAATGGATTTCTTTAGTTCGCAGATGGCTAGTGGAATCAAGAGATTTGTGGAAAACTCTAGGCTCCTGAACGCCATCCTTAAGTTCTACGCCCTCTTTTTCACTTGCAGTTAACATCAGAGTGGTCAGATTCCAGGTTTATTTGTGGTTCTTAGCCCACAGTGGCTGGGGGGTGGGTCGATGGAGTTTCTAGGAATATATCCATTTAAACTATATTCCCATAGAACAAAATTAATTGACTGACTGCTTCAGTTTACTAAAAAGCATCTTACCTTATTTTGAGGTGACAAAACGAAGTGAGCGTCTAAACAGCAAAAACTTGAGGCAATCTTTAGGTGCTTGTTTTAATACTCTGAGAGCAATGGGAAATCTAGTTACCCAACAACCAATTGCACTTACCAACAGCTTGAAAGATTGTCCTCAGTCAACATATTCTTTTAAGACATTATCAATTTGCTGCTTTAGTCTCAACTAAATTTCATCAGATGGAAAAAAAAGGGGAAAAAACAGGCAGTCCTACTGACCCCAGAAAGAAATCATGGAATCTAAAGTAGAAATTTGTTAGCACTTTGGTGCACAACTGAAGGATGTAAAAGAAGTATTCGTTAGGATTTGGCTTTGTGAATTTAGTGATATTCCCATATTTCTATACTTAAATAATCATCAATCATTCACCTATAAAACATAGTCAGAACTCAGGAACTATTATTAAGCAAGAATGGGTAATAAAACTTGAAAATATCACTGCTGTATTTTGGAAAAGGAAATTAAGTGTCAAAATGTCATTCCCGAGTTTCACTCACTTAGGGTTAACTACTATGTTCTCTTGAACATATTTTTTAATTTAGCTAACCTTTTAGTGATCGTGTCTTCCAGAAACTTTTGTGGAGTGTGACATAAGGTGGGAATCCAATCCCATAGCATAGCTTTTCTCTATACTTCTGCTATATACTCTAGGTTTCCAGTAAATGTGTTTGAGATTGGTGTGTGTACGTGCGTGTGCGTGTATACTGAATGCATTATTCCCACTGATAACTGGCTGTGTGTGTAGAGGAAAAAGCAGTGAGAAATGAAGAGGAATGGGTTTGGGGAATTCCCTTCCCAAGACGTCTTAGGAAAGCAAAGCTTCCCATGTCTTGAAAGGTCAAAGAAAGAGTATAATACACTTATGAAAAAGAAACTGTCTTATCCAGTGTTCTTGGCCCAGTCAGCAGATGAAATATAAATCCTGTCATCACTTACGTGTGAGATAAAGGATAGAAAGTGGGAATGTGTCGGTTTACTGCAAATACCATTCTTTCGGTTTGAGAACATTGCTGGAAATAACCTGCGCTGAGAAGAGCTCCCTATGAGGAATACACGTTATGGGAAACGGTTAAAGGCAAAGTTTGGTCACTGACCTTCTCGATGTAGTTTAATCAAGCTGCAAGCACCACACCAAAAAAGACAGCTGCTTGAAGAAGGGAGCCATCACGAAGCCAAGACATTTTACCTTTCCGCTATTACATGAGTCGGGGATAAGACACAAGCGTGCAGTAAATCTCTAGTTCATGCATTCAGAGGCTGCACTGTAATAATGATAGACTATAAATCACCCAGAAATGTTACCTTTATTTTAGGACAGTCAATAGCTAGAAATAGTACTCACCAATAGCACAGATGTCTAGGAGATATAAAAACAAATGCTTGGCAGTTGTTTAAAAATGGGAAGTACAAGAATCTGACCTAAAATATATTAGAACACAAGAGCGGTTTCATCGTTTTGTCCAGTTTCCAGTTTTGCGTCTCACTATTTTTTTAATCCCATGTTCTGTTGTTGAAGGTAGAACTGTAATTTTGGAGAAGTGAAAAAAGTGTCTGTCATGCGTTTCTTTAAAAACCTTGTAAATATTTGTAAAGCACACATACATCCATGAGCTGTTATGTAAATTTGTTTTTCCTTGCAAGTTTCAGGATAATTGCATGCCGAGAATTGAAGTAAGATGAGGCTGTAAACAAATGGGAGGCTCCTGCAAGGCCCCGAGGGGACGGAACTAGGCTATCAATGTGCCAAATATTAGCTAATTGTGAGGATGACACTGCCTGGCCAGACTCACAATCTGCATCCCAGTGTCTGCCTCAAAAGAGCTGTTACAAGAAGAAAATGCTCATTTGTTTCAACTGTGACTGAATGTTCTGAAATCCAGTCATGGGCTTTGGAAATGGAGATCCTTCTAATCAGTGACAATGTTAAGGGTCAAGGGTCAAGGAGGCTTTTGATATTTCTCCAGGTAGGAAATGCACAGGGTTAACAGGCTTTACTTTACTTATCAAGTTTTTTTTTAATTTAATATGAATCTGGACAAACTGGAATGTTATGGAAAAGTGAATCACACTTTAAAAAAAACTTCTTTTTACGTGTTTTTTTTTCTTGCATCCCACTTTTTTAGGTGGGGGGCGGGGGGGGGGCGGGCGGAGGGGTATTGTCAGGAAATAGAACAAGTTGATTTAAACAATTGAAACTCTAGAGAAATCTGAATCTTAACTTACCGGAGGTTTCAAGTAAAGCTCAGTTTCCTGTGACTCTCCATTTCCTGGGTTTAACAGGGACACAGATCTCAAGAATTAAAATACGGTGAGAAAGTCTGTCCTACTAAGATTTTCTCACCCCAGCAGGAAAGTACCATACCAGAAATTTCACAAGAAAGTCTGCTCTCATGAGACTCACAGCCAGACTTTTAACCATTTTGATAAGTTCAGAAGAGCTTCAATCAAAAAGCTTTCAAATCCCTGTCCCAAATGACCCCACAAATCCCTTTGAGAGCCACCCAACACCACTTCATAGTTCCCATAAACACTTGGACCTTTCCCTGTGAAAGCTGACAAGTTTTCCCGAAAGTCCTTACATACCACGCTCAGGCTCATCTTGCCAAATGTGCTATCTCAGTGGAAACTGCTGGAACTTTCCAGACAGATTTTATGCTAAAGGCAAAAAGTACCTCAGTCACCAATATGCCCACAGTTTTCTGGGACTAAAGGTACCTAAATATTTCAAATGCTGTGTATAGAGTCTCCTACCCTTTTTCTCCCTGTGTGACCAAGTATTGCTGTCATAATACTTTGTGAAAAATGTCTCATAACCGTAGTAATTACTGATGTCAACACCCCTGTTAATATTCTGGAACTGCAAACATTTCACATCAAATCTCCACGTGGAAAAGGGACTGTTCACCTCTACTTTGTGAATTAGCTATATGATTTATCTGTGGGAAACATTTCAGAAATATAGATTCAGAAAGACATCTACCACATGATGGCTTTTCCATATGGCATCTCATAATTATTTTGCTGTGTGTGAACATGATGAAAACAGTTTCATAATTCTCCGAGGGTCAGAGTAAATTATTTCAATTAGACATATTTCAGAGCAAACATTACCTTAGGGTTTATTAATAATATTACCTGAGAAGGAACAGCTGCCTTTTATGCATAAAAAGCTGTCAGCTTCTTACCACTCCTTACTATAGAAACCCTTTTGTGACTTCCAAAAAAATGGCAGATTTTCTCATGCTTTACCTAAACACAAAACTTGGCAGTAGGGACCTGGTTGTAATCCTCAGCATGGGAGCTAGTGGGTGGATTTTTTTTCTCTATAAACTCTTGTATAAACCACACCAGTCTCCTGGTATTTATTCTGGGTAATGCTGGAAATTGTACACAGATCCAACAGGCCATGTAAAGGAGTTTTGTAACTTCCTGAAGCTCTTTCATGCAAAATCCTTACTCTGAATGCAATTCCAGAAAGATGGGGCATTTCAGCAGCTCAGAAGGAAAGGCTTATTCTGTTGTCTTTTCCTCCTTCTCGCTGGAGTCCTGCAAATATGAAATAGGTCAATTGGGGCAACATAATAACAGCAATTAATTTGACATTAATTGACCTATATTGAAAATTCAATGCCCATTGAAATGTCTTTAGAGATAAATCACAAGGTAGCTGTATCATAATAATTAAGGATTGGAATTTTTCTCTATAGGTTGGTTGCCACTTTATAAGAGTTAGTTGGAGCTACAGATTACTGCAGGACATCAATTAAGCTTAGCTTTATTATTACCACTACTAGTCTCTGAACATGCATATTAAAAAATCTCAAGACACAGGAGTCTATGAGGTATGTGGAAAAGAGATTAGAAATCTTCTCTGTGCCTAAGAAACGTATCGCTTTACCACAAACGTTCCTTGCCTCCCACCCCAAGATAATGATGGTTATTGACGATGTCACTGATGATCAGATGGTTTGGTAAGGGCTTCTCACCAACATGTTCTGCTTTTCGCAAAACTTTCCCAAGGCAAATGCACATTTGTCTTAGTAGAACTAGCCAAGACTTTATTCTTTAGGCATTTGTTGCTGGTTGGATGAGGGTTGGTATGGTAAGTGGTAGAGTTAGTCAACTTCAACTCCTCAAACATTAATCTCTTGGCACTGAGGTTCAGTATGGCTTCAAATTCTCAGGGGATCTTAGCTGGCACCCTAACTGTGGCCTTATGACTGCTTCTTGAAACAAACAGACTTTAAGCACTGTGGCTGAAACTTAAAAGGAAACTTAAATGTAAACATAATCTGTCAAATACCTGCAGCCCAAGTTCCTTCTCACAAACATACATTAAGCCACAATTAAAGCAGTCCTCCACCCAAGGCAGCAAGGAAGTGAATAAGGAAAAGAGGATTATTGGGAGATTGACTGACATCTGCCTATTTCGTGACTGAATACATAGCCAGGAGTGAGGCACTATAATTTAAGAAATAGAAATGAAAATTGCAATCAGAAAGGCTATTTGCATAATTCTCTCCTATTTTATTTTAGAACAAAATATCAATTTAAAAAGTGGGGATATTATAGAATGTTAAAGAACCCTCGTGTTGTGCTTTTTATATTCCTCATAGTGGGGCAGAACATCTTTCTTGCTTTGCTGTAACCATTCCAGAAAGAAAAAAAAAGCACAAATGCTCTGCCCTAAGTATCCCCACCATCCTACAATCTTATGCTTTCTAGATCTCATTTTTCCTCATTTGGCGTTCTGCCATGTCACATTCTTATTTTGTACTTGCTTTGACCCCGGCTAAATGATGAAGGACTAAAAACCAAAAGCAAAGCCATAATTGGGTAAGGAAACATTTGGAAACTTCATTATCTCATGCATGAACCATTGGCAATAGGTCAGTATTTACTTATGGTACCATTTTATTCCTTGCCATAGTGGCTTCCATATCAGTAAATTGTACCATCAACCACTTAGTTGCTCCAAAAAAAACATGGAGAGGCAATATTGACTGCTCTCTTTCTCTCACACTCCACATCCAAATCATTAGTAAATCCAACAACTTATCATCTCCGGGGCTATCACCAAGCCATTCTAATCATTTGTCTGCATCACTGCAATAGTAATGAGCAATGAGCTACCACAATAAGCAATGCTCCTCATACTGCTTGCTTCTACTGATGCTCCCTCCTCACCTCCACACAGTTGTTGGTGATCCTTTTAAAAGATAAATCAGAGTATATAATGTCCCTGTCCTCAATCTTTCAATGCCTTCCCATTATACTTAGGATAAAATTCAAAATCCCTACATGGCTTCTAAGTCCACACGAGATCCATCTTCTGGAATGACTGAATTGATTTCCTACATATTTCAGCTTACTCACTGCACTCCAATAACACTCACTTTCCCATCTCGGGGTTTTCCCACTTTGCTAGGAGTACTTGTGTGCTAGATATTTACATGGCCCATTCTCTTACTTTATTCACCTCTCTGTTCACCATCAACTTCCCAGAGCTCAACCTTTACCTATATATATAGAACAGCCTATGGTGTCACTATTCTTTCATCCTACTTCATCTTAATTCTTAAAACTTACTTGACATTATAATATACGATTATGGCTTATATTTACTAATTAGTTTCTTAATTATTGCTATTTCCTCTACCAGAAATAATGAGTTCCATGAGGTCAGAGAGTTGTATGTTTGCTGATCACTATATTCCCAGTGCCTAAAATATTGCCTTGCACAGAGTATATACTAAATAAGCATTCATAATCTAAATGGATATTTTTCACTCAATTTGAAAGTTTGAAACATGAAAATAAGGTAAGTGGCAGGATACATCACATAGTTTCATTATCCATTTTACATACTAAAGGAAGTAAATGTGTATCGATAACTAATTAATAAAAACTGGTTAATTAGCATGAAAATGATTACACCTGATTGTCTACAACATTCATGGTTCATACTGATCCCCAGTACCACCTAATGCATTGACTGTCCTTGGGTTTATCTACTTGTGACCCATCTCGTCCACTTTTCTTATTTAAGATCATAGCTTCAAGTTCTACTCATGAACCAATTGAAAAGGTTGAACTACCTCGTCTCCAAGTTCTCCTCTAGTTACATAATTTTACTGAAAATGTAAAAGATATGACAAAAATCTTTTACAAAAGATGGAAACTTAATGGTGATTCTCAATTATTCAATATCCCTGTATGTTTTAGTTCATTAGCTACCCTACACTTAACTTTGTTTTTTATTAAGTTTATTTATTTATTTTGAGAGAGAGAAGAGAAGATAGAATCCTGAGCAGTCTCTGCAATGTCAGCACCCAGACCAACGCGGGGTTCGAACTCATGTACCATGAGATCCTGACCTGAGTCAAAATCGAGATTTGGATGCTTAACCAACTAAGCCACCGAGGCATCCCTACATAACTTTAATATACAACTAAAGTCACTTGACAGCCAAGATTTACACTAGCAAATGGAACTGAAACTTACAAAGTTGACATTCTTATTAAATATCCCTGGAAAGTCTTATAATCAGACAGATGAGAGGCTAATACGGAGATTGGAAAATCATAGCCATTGCACCTAATATGTAATTCAGTTTGTCCCAAGCAAACTTTTTGTACTTTAATTGCTTAATCTGTAAAATAAGGTCCACGCACAGAACACTTACTAGAAATCCTCTTAATATGGTCATATTCACAGGCTGGTTTCTCTGGAAGTAGGAAATGAGACTGAATTTGACAATTACAAAATGTCAGGAGAGGAGGCAAGGTGGTGCAGAGGGAGAAGTTGAATAGCCATAGAAGCACAATAAACTATTGGTCAGAAGCTCAGGAGAGCTCTAGTACATATATACCCCTTCAGAGTTACTCTGTCTTGGGCAGAAATGGCTGGATATTTATACATGTCTCCATCAGTCATCAGATGGGGATGGGGTGGAGGCAGGAAAAGCATGCCTGGGAGGAAGGAACCCATAGAAAGTTTGGCAGGCCCTGAAGGAGCTGACAGATGGAGACTCTCTGCTAGAAGTTAGGGCAGTAAGTCCCTTCTTACAGGGAATCTGGGTGACACATTTCCATTCTTTGCAGTCATAGTACCATCTAGCAAATCCTCTTATACCATTTAGATTAACATGAAAGAATAATATATATCCCATGTGAGCACATTCCAAAAGACAGTCACTAACAGGACACCCTGTGTGTTACTATGTATTCTAGTTTTTCAACCTGTAATGAGCAATGACAGTAAAACTTGGTGATCTGTATTGAAGTTTATATGTATGTACAAGTGCCCATGGGCTCGTGGGGATAAGAAAAAGAACTTGAAGCGGGCAGAAGGTCATTTATAGGCTAATATTTACAGTACAGAAGAACAATTATCAGATTCATATGTCGTGCTTTGGCTGGACTGCCCCTTACTAGACTTATCAAGAACATTGGCTTGGGGCGCCTAGGTGGCTCAGTCTGTTTAGCGTCCGACTTCTGCTCAGGTCATGATCTCACAACTTAGGAGTTCAAGCCCAGTGTTGGGCTCTGTGCTAACAGCTAGGAGCCTGGAGCCTACTTCAGATTCTGTGTCTTCCTCTCTCTCTACCCCTCCCCCGCTCACACTCTGTCTCTCTCAAAAATAGCATTAAAAAATATATATTTTTAAAAAGAACACGGGCATTAGCTATAGTCCTACTCAATCGGCTGTGTTTAAATTTTACAAAGTTTACATCTCACACCATACTGAAGGATTCATCAACATATTCCTATATGTAGCTATTTCAAAAAGTAGAGGCTTACTTAAATAGAACATAATTCTTGAATTTTCTAGATAATTCTTTACTGTCATTATCATCTGTCCTGGAACTGCTAATCATAGACTATACCATGATTTTTCCTCATTTTCTCCCTTCCCAACTTAAATACTTTTAACATCATGTTGGCTTTTATTTTTTTTTTTCTTGTTTTCTGAAATACTCCACCAATTGGCTTAGCCTTCTTTTTTTTTTTTTTTTCTGCTGTGTCACCTTTTAATACAGGTTTTCATCACCTCCGCAAAAGAGACTTTTTTTTCTCCCCAGTGAAAAAAGATGGATTGGTAAGAGGTCCCACAGCCTATAAACTGTTTCCTTTTAATTCAGGCCCTAGCAGTTTGGCCTGGCTCACGTTCAGATAGTACTATAACTTGTCTGAACCCCTTCTAAAGGGCCTCCTGCTAGTGTATTTATGCCTGAGCACTTGGGCCAGCCTTGAAATAGCTTCTCTAAAGAGCGATGGGATCTGTTTGCTCACCTCCAGCCCACATTGTAATGAAGCATGACCCTTGCTTTCAAACTCCTGAGGTTCTGACCTCACCAGGTGAGGCTTTCCCTGGAAATGGCCCCCTGAGGCTAATCCTAACTGCAGTTCTGTGTAGGACACTACTAAGGGTGTTCACTCTTAAGGGTTTTCTTTCTCTTAGCCTTGTCAGCCGCTTTCATGTACAGCCTTAAAGTTCCGCGTAGGAAGTATTAGGAGGAGATTTTTGAAACTCAAGCTCAATCTGTTAAAGTTGTCCTTTAGCATTCAAAACACTCAGGATTTGAGGGCGAATGGCAAATTTTGCAATCGCGTGTTCACTTTTAGTGGGGTGGTATAATATGCAAAAGAACAAAGAAATCTTTTCATCGTTAATGTCATTGCCAAGGAAAGGAACTGATGTTATCTGAGCTTTGATCTTTGTTTTCTTCCCCTCCCCCCACTGCTTAATTCAATTACAGATCTCTCCTTTATATAATACAAGCACCACTCCTCCACAACTCCTCCTTAATTACAGACTATTCAGGGATCCTAGATGTCCTGCCATGGCATTGTTTTATTGTAACCTCTACCAGGTACTGCATATTGCAGACAATTGCTTTTTTAAGGCCCCCAAATATCAGACTGCATGGATAACAGCTCATCCAGTAATCAGTAGATTATGAAGTGGTTGAAACATAAATGGAAATTAATGGATAGATTGAGACAAGAGGCTACTTAGATTCCTTTGATGAGATGATACAGCAACTTACAGCTAACCTAACTACTACTCCCTCTCCCCAATTAACTATGCAATTGCAAATTTATGAAAACATTTCAAACTAAATTTATATTATAGGCCTTGTCAAATGTAGCTCTCAAATAATTGTGGGCAAAAATTGAAGATTTTAACACAAAATTAAAACTTCTTTCATCTTTATGCCTCACTGCTTTACCTAACGTTTGGACTAGAATCAATTATTATGCTCTTTTTGGGGAAAAGAGAAAGGAGGCAGAAGAATGGATGCATAATGTTCATAAAAGGAAAGGACTGGCACATCATGGGAGAGTTTTAAGCATGTGTCTGTGTTCAGCCTAGTACAGAGCAACCTCAAGAAGATTCCTGTCTGCTAGAAGCTTACCATCTGTGACTGGAGAAAGAAGATACAAACAAATGAAAAGGAATTAAGCAAGGATTTGTGTAAGTAATGAGATGTTAAATATATATATATGTATATATATGTGTGTGTGTGTATATATATATATATATATATATATATATATATA